>NC_057724.1:1520860-1526999 GCF_004010195.1 Chiloscyllium plagiosum
TTGACCATTCTCTTATTCCTCACATAAGTGTAAAGTGCCTTTGTGTTCTCCCTAATCCATTCTGCCAAGCCTTTCTCGTGCCCCCTCCTGGCTCTCCTCAGACCATTTTTAAGCTCCTTCCTTGCCTGCCTGTAATCCTGTAGAGCTGAGCTTGACCCTAGTTTCCTCCACCTTACGTAAGCTACTTTTTTCCTTTTGACAAGAAGCTCCACTGCTCTCGTCATCCAAGGTTCCTTTATCTTACCACTTCTTACCTGTCTCAGAGGGACAGATTTATTCATCACTTGCAACAACTGTTCCTTAAACAGTCTCCACATGTTTATAGTGCCTTTTCCATGGAACAATTGCTCCCAATCCATGCTTCCTAACTCATGTCTAATCGCATCATAGTTTCCTCTTCCCCAATTAAATATCCTCCCATTTTGCCTAATCCTCTCCTTCTCCATAGCTATGTAGAATGTGAGGCAGTTGTGGTCACTATCACCAAAATGCTCTCCCACCACAAGATCTGATACCCGCCCCGGGTAGGTCAGAAGCTTCCATTGTCGAGGAAGATCTGCCTACCGAGTCAGTATGGGTGGAAATTAGGAACAGCAAGGGAGCAGTCACCTCTTTAGGGATTTACTACAGGCCCCCCAATAGCACCAGGGAGGCAACATACCTTCCGGGAATCCCGATCCTGACCACAAAATCTCCTGTCGATTCCCCTAACTATTGAGTCCCCTACCCGAGTACTTTTCTATTCTGCCCCCTTCCCTTCTTTGCCACAGTGTCAGGCTCAGTGCCAGAGAACTGACTGCTATGGCTTTCCTCTGGTAGGTCATCCCCCCCAGCAGTATCCAAAACGGTATACTTATTGCTGAGGGGAATGTCCACAGGGGATCTCTGCACTGTCCGACTGTCCCCTTTCCTCCCTTAGTATTCTATATAAATACTAGATATCAGGGTCAGAGAATGGTAGAAATGAACAGAAAATAATTCTATATGTGATACTCTGACAATTTAGGGTGTTGTAATGATAATAATACCAAAGGCTGTATATGTGAAAATGCATAGCGCTCATTAAAGAATAAACAATTCGATAATTTACATTGAAGTAAATTAATTGTGGTCTAATAGTTATTATAGAGACATAGTTGTACGATGACTCGGATTAATCTGAATATTGAGGGTTTGATGGCATTCAAGAAGACTAGGAAGCATAATAAAGATGGAAGGGTGGTATGGTTGATGAAAAATGTTAGAGGTGGCATTAGTTCACAGAGATGAGGGAAAAAAGTCACGAGTGGGAGTGGACTGATGGCTCCCTAACAGTCATGACAATTTAAGACAAAGTGTGCAAAAGGAAATGTCAGCTGCTTGTGATAAACGGACAGAAATAATTTTCGGTGTCTTTAATCTCCATAGAAACTGGAAAATTTCAGATTGACAGAAATTGACAGAAATGAGAAGTTTATTGAATGCTTTTGAGATAGTTTCTTAGATTGGCATCTTTTGTAATCAATCAGAGGTCAGGTTATATTTGACTTACCATTGTACAATGTGATGGGTTTAAATTAGGACTGCAAAGTGAAGGCTCCTCTAGGCAGCAGCAATCACAACAGGAATTAATTTTACATCTAGTGGGACTTAAATAAGCATTTTAAACCCAAACAAGGACAACTATGAGTGCATAAAAGCTGAATTGGCTGAATGAACTCAGATACTAAACTAGGAAGAAGATCAGTGCAGATGCAGTGGCACACCTTTCAGGGGACAATTCAGAATAATCAGAATATGTACCGTGTATACTCGAATAATAGTCAATATTTTTGACCACTTTTTAAGGTTAAATTTATAGGGTCGACTAATACATGCATACTACTTTTGAGGAGCTGAAATTCATGCCTGTCAAAATTCATACCGTGTCATTCGCAAAAGCCCATGTCATCTCTAAACGAATAAAGAAAGAAAAGAAATTATGGTAATTCTGAAAACCCGGAGCGGAACGTAACAACCAACGGACTGGAAGGCTGGGAGCAGAGCAGAACAACCGGCATGATGTGACAGCCAGCACACTGACTCATAAACGTTGATCTGTTATCTGTGAAGAACTAGGGTAGACCTTTACATGAGAAATTTGGAAAGTTCCAGGTTATTTGGCCAAAAATAAGGGGTTGACTTTTACATACTTCACCTATTATTCAAGTATATACGTATTGTAGGACAAAAATCTAGTGGGAGATTGGACCTACTTTCTATGATTAAGAAAAGATGTTGAAGAAAGCATCAAACTTAAGGTATCATCGCATAACTATGCAAAGATGAATGGTAGGTCTGATGATCGGTCAGAATATAAAGGATGGCAGAGAATGTTTAAAAGTCTTTCAGGAGAAGGAAATTACAGCATGAGATGAAGTGAGCTAAAAATGTAAAAATAGATAGCAAGAGTTCCTATAGATATTTAAAAGGAAAAGACTAAATTAAGTGAGTGTTGTTCCTCTACAGATTGAGAATGGAGAATCAATGGATAAGAAGGAATGGTAGACAATAATGAGTAAATAATTTGTTTCTTTCTTCAATACTGCTGACATAAAACATTGCAGAAATAGTTGTAAATCAGAAAGTAGAAGGGAAAGGGGAACTTAGCAAAATTATAATTAACGGTACTGAGCAAATTACTGGAACTGTAGGCTGACAAGTCTTTGAACTTTTGACCAGAGTCTAAAAAGAGGTTGCTAATTGATGCTAATTTTGACGTAGATGCACTGATGTTAGGTTTCAAATTCTTTGGATTGAGGAAAGGTTCCATCGGACCAGAAAGTCAAAAAATATAACCTCTCTATTCAAGGAAGAAGGGAGGCAGTAAACGGGAAACTACAGGCCCATTACCTTGATGTCTGTCTGGGGGAATTGTCATAATAATCATTAAGGAGGTTACAAATGAGCACTTAGAAAAAAAATTAGAAAAAAAAGTCTGCATGATTTGTAGGAGGGAAATTACATACAAGCAACCTATTAACGTTTTTATGTGAGTTTATTGTGTAGTAGAAAAAGGGGATCCTTTAAAAGTGCTGTACTTGGATTCCAGAAGGCATTTGATAAGCTGACATATTAAAGATTTCTGCAGAAAATAACACCTCTGGGAGTTGGGGTAACATATTAGCATTGATAGATGATTGGTTGGCTGGCAGAAAACACAGAATATGCAGAAATGGATTTTTGTCCAATTGGCAGGATGTGATATGGAGTCCGATGGTCATTTCTGCTTGGGCCCCTCCATCAGTACTAACTCCAACAATGCAGCACTCCCTCAGTACTGATCCTGCCTCCCCAATACTGAACCGATGACCATGCAGAACTTCTTCAGTACTTACCCTCCAATAGTACAGTGCTTTCTCAGTATTGGCCCTCTGACAGTTCACTCTGTACTGTGCATTTTTTTCCAGAAATGACCATTCAACCATGCAGCATTCTCTCAGTACTGACTCTTCAACAGTGCAGCACCTCCTTTATATTGACCCCCCGACAGTACAGCACTCCATCAGTACTAGCCCTCTGAAAGTGCAGCAATCTCTCAATTCATTCTGCAATTGTGCAGAGATCCTTCAGAACTGACCATGCAACAGTTCAGTACTCTTTTAATACTAACAGTTTGGCAATGCAGCACTCCCTTAGCACCAATACTGCAACAGTGCTGTGTTGTCTTAGTACTGACCATCTGTCAGTACAGCAGTCCATTAGTACTGACCCTCTGACAGTACAACACTCCCTCAGTATTAACCCTCAACATTGCATGCTCCTTGAATCCTCCACCTATCTCCTACAGTACTGCCTGAGAACTGACCCTCTGATAGTACAGCCTTGAATCCTCCACCTATCTCCCTCAGTACTGACCTTACAACAGTAAGGCTCTGCGTCATTACAAATATTCCAATAATGTAGTGTTCTCTCAGCACTGCTTTGGAAGTGTTGGCATTGAGAATGCTTCTGGAAACACAGATAAAGTTGATATAAATTTCTCACCCCTGCTCAGAGCTCTTGCAATTCTGAGGAGCTGTAGTTTCTATCCCCGACTTCTGATCCGATTCCAAACTTTTTCCCAGGTTCTTGTCTTCCATCATTTCCCAATTCGCTGCTTATCTTTGAGACAATCTAAAGTGGACCAAACTGTTATTCAGCTTCCCCAGACTGTCAGCGGTTCCTGTTGAACAGGTTGATTTTGGTCTGAGTGAGGCAGGTTTATCTCACGTCACTAACTGCTGCAATGTGAGAGTTTGAAACTTATTCCAGGAAATGGGCTGATTCCACAATCTATTGCAAATCAATCAATCTCAAGACGAGGTTAGGACATTTCCTCCTAGTTCTGACAAATCCAGTAACTAGTGGAATAACTCAGGCTGTGAGGTACTTAACAAGGAAATACTTCATTTCTCAATAACGACTTCCTCCTCACTCAGAATTATAAGATTGGAAGGTTAGAGAGAAAGAGGGAGAGAGAGAGAGAGAGAGAGATACAGCAGGACAAAGAGAGCAAGAGATAGGTAGCTACACAATGAGATTGAGAGTCTCTGGTGAGAGAGAGAAATAAAACAGGCTAAAACTAAGCAACAAAGTCAGAATTGCAGATATAACTAGTTAGAGGAGGTAAGTCCAGACAGGCAGTAATAAGTACTGAAAGAGATACAAAGATAGGGAGGTGCAGAGAGAGAGAGAGAAAGAGAGAGACAGAGTGAGAGGTACTGTAAGACTGACACACAGAGAATGAGGGAGATGTAGATAAAAAATGAACACAGTGAAAAAGAGTAATAAGCAGTCAGAGAGAGACAGACAGACAGAAAAGAGGAAATGACAAAAAAAAAGAAAGTTAGTTTCAGAGATACGTGATACAGACTAAAGCAGATTTGAAGTGTAGCAAGAGAGAGAGAAACAAGGTGAGAGATTGCGAAAGTGAATGAGAGCAATAACAGACAGGGAAACATTGTTCAGAATTGGAGAGGGAGAATCATGACATAATGCACGTATACACCATGGAGGAAGTCTGTCAGCAAATCAGTTCTGTATCAAATGAAAAGCAGGCATTCGCCTTTGTTCAATATTCAGGATTTGGGTATAATCTTCAAAAGGAATAGATAATTGTGAAGGTGTATTAGGCAGGTATCTGCATGTATTAGGTACCTCTCTCAATGAAACATATTGTGGATGGTAAATCTTCATCGAGGGACATACACATCATGCACAGAGACATGGATAATCCACGCAGAGAGATACACACTGTACACAAATACACAGGTAATCATCACAGAGACATATACACTGTACACAGATACACGATTAACTCACACAGAAAGATACACACTGTACACAGGTACACGGTGAAATCTCACAGAGAATTACAAACTGACCACAGAAACAGAATGAAAAAAATACATAAAGGCGTGTATCCCATCACCAGGTCACCCTTTGTTTACTTTTACACAATACACTGGCTGGAGCCAGCCAGCTCAGACTCAGTCCCTGGAACCGAGGAGATTCCAAAACACCTGTTTATATTTTTGTCTTTGCAGTTGACTCACACGGACTCAGTCCAAACAACAAAAATTGAAAACACATGCAAAAAAGAAAGTGCAGATGATAAAACCCATAATGCAAGGGCTAAGCCCTGCGACAAAACCAGCATTGACTTTGCTCAAAAAAACAAAAAGAGTAACAGACAGACTGCAAAAAGCTAGTGAAATAACGAAACAACAGTTCTCTACAGAGAACCAAAAATGGCTCAGTAAAAACTGGCTGTAGCCCCAGATAGCACAGAAATCAGACAAAGATCAGTAACACACTGGCTGTAGCCCCAGAGAGCACAGAAATCAGATCTCCAACAGTAACACACTTGCTGTAACCCCAGCCAGGACAGAAATCAGATCTCCAACAGTAACACACTGGCTGTAGCTCAGACAGCACAGAAATCAGATCTCCAACAGTAACACACTGGCTGTGACCCAGCCAGCACAGAAATCAGGTCTCCAATAGTAACACACTGGCTGTGGCCCAGCCAGCACCGAAATCAGATCTCCAACAGTAACACACTGGCTGTGGCCCAGCCAGCACCGGAAATCAGATCGCCAACAGTAACACAGTGGCCGTGGCCTAACAGAGCAGATAG
>NC_057724.1:1527608-1529660 GCF_004010195.1 Chiloscyllium plagiosum
GCTCAGCCAGCACAGAAATCAGATCTCCAACAGTAACACACTGGCTGTGGCACAGCAAGCACAGAAATCAGATCTCCAACAGTAACACACTGGCTGTGGCACAGCAAGCACAGAAATCAGATCTCCAACAGTAACACACTGGCTGTGGCACAGCAAGCACAGAAATCAGATCTCCAACAGTAACACACTGGCTGTGGCACAGCAAGCACAGAAATCAGATCTCCAACAGTAACACACTGGCTGTGGCACAGCAAGCACAGAAATCAGATCTCCAACAGTAACACACTGGCTGTGGCACAGCAAGCACAGAAATCAGATCTCCAACAGTAACACACTGGCTGTGGCACAGCAAGCACAGAAATCAGATCTCCAACAGTAACACACTGGCTGTGGCACAGCAAGCACAGAAATCAGATCTCCAACAGTAACACACTGGCTGTGGCACAGCAAGCACAGAAATCAGATCTCCAACAGTAACACACTGGCTGTAGCGCAGCCAGCACAGAAATCAGATCTCCAACAGTAACACACTGGCTGTAGCGCAGCCAGCACAGAAATCAGATCTCCAACAGTAACACTGTGGCCGTGGCCTACCAGGTCAGAAATCAGATCTCCAACAGTAACACACTGGCTGTAGCTCATCCAACACAGAAATCCGACCTCCAACAGTAGTACACTTGCTGTAGCCCCAGCCAGCATCGAAATCAGATCTCCAACATTAACACACTGGCTGTGGCCCAGCCAGCACAGAAATCAGATCTCCAACAGTAGTACACTGGCTGTAGCTCATCCAACACAGAAATCCGACCTCCAACAGTAGTACACTTGCTGTAGCCCCAGCCAGCATCGAAATCAGATCTCCAACAGTAACACACTGGCTGTAGCGCAGCCAGCACAGAAATCAGATCTCCAACTGGCTGTGGCCCAGCCCGCACGGAAATCAGATCTCCAAAAGTAACACACTGGCTATAGCGCAGCATGCACTGAAATCAGATCTCCAACAGTATCAGAACAGGCTGTTGCTCAGCCAGCACAGAAATCAGATCTCCAGCAGTAACACACTGACTGTGGCCCAGCCAGCACAGAAATCAGATCTCCAACAGTAACACACTGGCTGTGGCCCAGCCTGCATGGAAATCAGATCTCCAACAGTAACACACTGCCTGTGGCCCAGCCAGCACAGAAATCAGATCTCCAACAATAACACACTGACTGTGGCCCAGCCAGCACAGAAATCTGATCTCCAACAGTAACACACTGACTGTGGCCCAGCCAGCACAGAAATCTGATCTCCAACAGTAACACGCTGGCTATAGCGCAGCCTGCACAGAACTCAGATCTCCAACAGTAACACACTGGCTGTAGCCCCAGCCAGCAGAGAAATCAGATCTCCAACATTAACACACTGGCTGTGGCCCAGCCAGCACAGAAATCAGATCTCCAACAGTAACACACTGGCTGTAGCGCAGCCAGCCCGGAAATCAGATCTCCAACTGTAACACACTGGCTGTAGCACAGCCTGCACAGAAATCAGATCTCCAACAGTAACACACTGCCTGTGGCACAGCCAGCACAGAAATCAGATCTCCATCAGTAACTCACTGGCCGTAGCCCCAGCCAGCACGGAAATCAGATCGCCAACAGGAACTCAGTGGCCGTGGCCTACCAGGTCAGAAATCAGATCTCCAACAGTAACACACTGACTGTGGCCCAGCCAGCACAGAAATCCAGAAATCAGATCTCCATCAGTAACTCACTGGCCGTAGCCCCAGCCAGCACAGAAATCAGATCGCCAACAGTAACTCAGTGGCCGTGGCCTACCAGGTCAGAAATCCGATCTCCAACAGTAACACACTGGCTGTAGCCCAACTTGCACGGAAATCAGATCTCCAACAGTAACACACTGGCTGTGGCCCAGCCAGAACAGAAATCAGATCTCCAACAGTAACAGACTGGCTGAAGCTCAGCCAGCACAGAAATCAGATCTCCAACAGTAACACACTGGCTGTGGCCCAGCCTGCACAGAAATGAGATCTCCAACAGTAACACACT
>NC_057724.1:1530160-1550213 GCF_004010195.1 Chiloscyllium plagiosum
CATGGCCTAACAGGTCAGAAATCAGATCTCCAATAGTAACACACTGGCCGTGGCCTACCAGGTCAGAAATCAGATCTCTAACAGTAACACACTGGCTATCGCTCAGCCAACACAGAAATCAGATCTCCAACAGTAGTACACTTGCTTTAGCCCCAGCCAGCACAGAAATCAGATCTCCAACATTAACACACTGGCTGGGGCCCAGCCAGCACAGAAATCAGATCTCCAACAGTAACACACTGGCTGTAGCGAAGCCAGCACAGAAATCAGATCTCCAACAGTAACACACTGGCTATAGCGCAGCCTGCATAGAAATCAGATCTCCAACAGTAACACACTGGCTGTAGCTCAGCCAGCACAGAAATCAGATCTCCAACAGTAACACACTGACTGTGGCCCAGCCAGCACAGAAATCAGATCTCCAACAGTAACGCACTGGCTGTGGCGCAGCCAGCACAGAAATCAGATCTCCAACAGTAACATACTGGTTGCAGCGCAGCCAGCATAGAACTCAGTTCTCCAACAGTAGCACGCTGGCTGTGGCCCAGCCTGCACAGAAATCAGATCTCCAACAGTAACACACTGGCTGTGGCGCAGCCAGCACAGAAATCAGATCTCCAACATTAACACACTGGTTGTAGCCCCAGCCTGCACGGAAATCAGATCTCCAACAGTAACACAGTGGCCGTGGCCTACCAGGTCAGAAATCAGATCTCCAACAGTAACACACTGGCTGTAGCTCATCCAACACAGAAATCCGATCTCCAACAGTAACACACTGGCTGTAGCTCAGCCAACACAGAAATCAGATCTCCAACAGTAACACACCGGCTGTGGCCCAACCTGCACGGAAATCAGATCTCCAACAGTAACACACCGGCCTGTGGCCCAACCTGCACGGAAATCAGATCTCCAACAGTAACACAGTGGCCTTGGCCTACCAGGTCAGAAATCAGATCTCCAACAGTGGCCGTGGCCTACCAGCTCGGAACCATTCGCTTGAACTGAAGAAGATCTAGGTCACATGATTATATCGTTTTTTTCTCAGCTGTGGACATTCTGATCGCCTGCTTTTTTTCTCTTTTTGAGAAGATTCTAAATATCCATGTTATATATTTTCTTTTGTTTTCTCTAAGGGGATTCTCAGTCTCCTGGTTATATATTATACGTATATTTTTGAGGGGATTCTAAATATCCTGTTTATTTAAATTTTATCGTACTCCTTGCTTGCCCTCGGCCCATCCCTACATGCTTTCCAGCTCTGGATCTGCCCTGACACACCTCACGGATTCTAAATCGCCTGGGGAGATTCAACTCAATTGAGAAAATTCTATTTTTTATTTCTTTTTTGATGGGGTTCTAAATAACCTGGTTTTCTTTTTTTCTCAAAGGAGATTCTAAATATCCTGGTTATATATTATATATTTTTTGAGAGGATTCTAAATATCCTGAGTATTTCTTTTTATTTTATCAAAACTAGACAAACAAACAATCAACAGTGAACAATAAGCAGCAATTTGCAAGAAATTGCAATTTACAGGGAAAGGAGCGGCAAGGCCATGAGGCTCACCATATAACCACTTCATAGGGAAATGCAAATAATCCCCGAATCCCATTTTATCTTACCAAAAAGGAAACAATAGATACAAACACATATGAAACAGTGTGATCAACTGAACAATAAAACAGTGCATATAAAACAGACACCCCTGGCGACCCAGCAAATGATCCATCCCTCCCCCCCTCAGCCACAAGCTAGCCTGCCCCTCTGCCCTTTTCGGCTCTCGGTCTGCCCTGACACACCTTCCGGCCACCTCAAGGACAGCCTGTCCTGTTCATTCCCCCCGACCCCGCTGGGACGTCGGCAATCCGGTCAGCCTACCGACCTTCTGGCTTCCCAGACTGCTGCTTCATGCCTCTGGCCACCTATAGGACAGCCTGGAACAACAGCACTGAGGACGGCCTACCTGTCTTCCTGTTCTTGATGCGCCCCAACGCCCCAACTCATGGACCGCCCTGACGCACCTTTCGACCACCTCTAAGACAGCATGTCCCAATACCTCCCTGGGACAATTGTACTCAGAATAGCCCACTCCTACGCACCTTCAGGCTTTGGTCTGCCCCGACGCACCTTCCAGCCACGTTTAGGACTGCTCGTCCCTCTCCTTCCACGAGATGACAACGCTCAGAACGGCCTACCCACCTTCTGGCTCTCGGAACGGCCTACTCACTTTCCGGTTCATGGGACAGCCTACCCGCCCTCCAGCTCTCGGGGTGACAGCTTTCGGGCTGACCTATGAACCTTCTGGCTCACAGTACGGCCTGCCAGACCCAGGGATACACAAGACACCATGCAAGCAATAAAGCTAATCACAAAAAAAAGTCCATTACCCGAAACACAGTCCACTCCAGAATGCAGAGTCCATTACAAAGTGCACATCAATAGGCAGAGTCCATACACCCATACACAGAATCCACAAGCGTCGACAGAGCCCACTCCCAAAGCCAGAATCCACTCCCGAAGGCAGGGTCCACTCCAGTATGCGGTGAATATACACCTCACAATGCACATACAGGTGTTCAATTTCTACAGAAGCCTGGTCCACTCACAAAGGCCCAGATCCACTCACAGAGTTAGAGTTCATTTGTAAAGGTGCAGTTGACTCACAGAGCTCAGTTCCAACATCAAAAAGTGAAAACGCGTGCAAAAAAGAAAGTGCAGACACTAAAAACCATAGAGCAAGGGCTAAGCCCTGCCACAAAATCAGCATGGTCCTTGCTCAAATGAAAACATAAAGAGTAACACGCAAGGCTGCAACCAGCCAGTGAAGCAAAAGTTCCCTGGTGAGAACTAAAATTCAACAGTAACACACTGACTGTGAAGATCAGCCAGCTCAGAAATCAGTTTTCAAAAAGGAATAACATCAACAATCAGGATGTGTAGATCGGCTAATTCAGGAATCATTCCTCAACTGAGCAGGTTATAATTCTGGGCAGTATGGTGGCTCAGTGGTTAGCACTGCTGCCTCACAGCACCAGGGTCCCAGCCTTGGGTGACTTTGTGGAGTTTGCACATTCTCCCCGTGTCTGCGTGGGTTTGCTCCGGTTTCCTCCCACAGTCCAAAGATGTGTAAGTCAGCTGAATTGGCCATGCTATATTGCTCATTGTGTTAAGAGCATGAGTGAGAGGGAAATGGGTCTGGGTGGGTTACTCTTTGGAGGGCTTGTTGGGCTAAAGGGCCTGTTTCCACACTGTAGGGACTCTAATCTCCTGATTTTTTTTCTTTTTTGAGGGGATTCGAAATATCCTGGTCATATTTCTTTCTCTCTAAGGAAATTCTAAAACTCCTAGTTATGTGTTTTTTGACAGGATTCAAAATATCCTAGTTATATATTTTTTAATTCAAAGTTTTACAAATTGACAAACACATGACACACTAACAGTTAATAGTAAACAAAATACAAAGAAACAGGGACCCCGAAACAAATGCTTCAAGACCCCCTATAACCAACAACAGGAAAAGCAATACACAGGACCAATAAAGTAAACCACATTGCAATCCTCCAAATAAAAACACACAGCGAACAGCTGAAAAAGTGCATAAAAGGAAACCTGCACAGCAGGTCCTCCTCCCTTTGGTAGGGTACACACACTGCACACCAAGGCCTGGCATGTGGTTCTGGTTCACTCGCACTGTTACAGTCCACTCCTGGAGGCCTAGCCCCTAGAGTTTACAATGAATCAGGCTACTCAATGAGGTCGGGCCTATCATGGAGGTTCAGTCCATGCACAGGAAACAAGGTCAGGCAGGTAAGAAATTCAGTCCAAACAGCTGACCATGGAACAAAGAATAAGTCCCAGTGGGATACACACTCTACACAAATACGTGGTTAATCATCACAAAGACATACACACTGTATACAGATAAACTGTTTCCTCCTCATAGAGATATACACATCATACTCAGGTAGATAGTTAATTTTCACAGAGAGGTGCACACCATACACAGATGCACAGTAAATGCACATGGAAAGACATACACATTTGACACAGATGTGCGTTTAGTCCTCAATGAGAGATGCACACTGTAAGAAGGATGTTACTAAACTGAAAAGAGTGCAGAAGAAATTTTTTAAGTATTCAGGACTCAACGGTCTGAGTTATAGGGAGAGGTTGGACAAGAACATTGAATATAGAATAGTACAGCACAGTACAGGCCCTTTGGCCCTTGATATTGTGCTGACATTTTATCCAACTGTAAGATCAACTAACATACATATCTTCATTTTACTATTATCCAAGTGCCTATCCGAGAGTCACTTAAATGTCCTTAATGTATCTGAACCTATCACCATTACTGGCAATGTATTCCACACACCCACCACTCTCAGTGTAAAGAACTTACCTCTAACATCTTCCTTAAACCTTCCTCCAATCACCTATTGTGATAGCCATTTCCTCCCTGGGAAAATATCTCTAACTATTCACTCTATCTATGCCGCACATCATCTTGTACACCTCTATCAAGTCACTTCTCCCCATTCATCGCTCCAATGAGAAAGGCCTCAGCTCCCTCAATCTTTCTTCAATAAGACATACCCTCCAGTCCAGGCAGCATCCTGGTAAATCCCCTCTGCGCCCTCTTGAATGTTTCCACATCTTTCCTATAATGCGGCAACCAGAACGTAACATAATATGCCAAGTGTGGTCTAACCAAGGCTCTATAGAGCTGCAGCATAACTTCACTGCAACATAAACTCAATCCGTGGTACAGTGGCTCAGTGGTTAGCACTGCTGCCTCACAGCGCCAGGGACCCAGGTTTGATTCCAGCCTTGGGTGACTGTCTGTGTGGAGTTTGTACATTCTCCCCGTGTCTGTGTGGGTTTCCTTCAGGTGCTCCGGTTTCTTCCCAGAGTCCAAAGATGTGCAGGTTGGGCGAATTGGCCATGCTAAATTGTCCATTGTGTTCAGGAATGTGTCGGTTAGGTGCATCATTTAGGGGAAATGTAGAGTAATAGGGTAGGGGAATGGGTCTGGGTGGTTACTCTTCGGAGGGTCAGTGTAGACTTGTTGGTCAAGTGGCTTGTTTATACACTGTAGGGATTCTACGAAAACACAATATGCCTTCTTAGCAACCCTATCAACTTGGGTGGCAACTTTGAGGGATACAGACCCCAAGACCCCTCTGTTCCTTCACACTGCCAAGAATCCTGCATCTAACCTCATATTCTGCTTTCAAATTTGACCTTCCAAAAGAAATCACTTCACACTTTTCCAGGTTGAACTCCATCTGTCACTTATCAGCCCAGTTCTGTATCCTGTCAATGTCCCGTTGCAACCTACAACAAGCTAGGACATTTTTCTTTCGGGCATAGGGGACTGAGGGAGGGTCTTATAGAAGTATATAAGATCATGAGAGGCATGGATACGGTGAATGCACTCAGTCTTTTCTCCAGTGTTGGGGATTTGAGGGCTAGAGGCATCTCTTGAGAGGGGAAAGAATAAAAGGGAACCTGAGGGACAGAGGATGGTATGCATATGGAATGAGCTGCCAGCAGAAATGGTTGAGGCAGGTACATTAACAACATTTAAAGGTCATTTGGACAAAAACATGGATAGGAAAAGTTTACAAGGATATGGGCCAAAAGCAGGGAAATGGGGTTTGTGTGGATGGACATTTTGGTAGGCATGGACCAGTTAGTGCCAAAAGACCTGTTTACATGCTCTACGACTCTATGACTCTATGACTCTAATACATAATTAATCCTCATTGGCAGAGGCACATATTCCTACTCTATCACGCATACACATTTAAATCCTTACACACACAGTCACACACCCTGTGAACCCATTGATCCCTCCAGTATGGAAACAGGACCTTCAGCCCCATAGTCTACACTGACCCTCTTAAGAGTAACCCACCCAGACCAATTCCCCCTACCCTATATTTACCCCTGTGTACCTAAACCACACATCCCTGAACACTATGGACAATTTCGCACTGCCAATTCACCTAACTTACACATTTTTTATAAAGAGAGACAGAAACATATGCATTGTGCACCCATACACATTTAAATCCTTACTGTGAGAGGTACACATGCACACCAATACATACTGTACACCCATACATAGTTAATCCTCACTGGGAGAGACAAACGTTTAGACCCATATACACTTAACTCCTCACTGGGACACACACACACAGACTCCAGACACAGTTAATCCTCATGAAAGAGACTCAACCCATTCACAGACACAGAATTCAAATGTTGAGAGAGATATATTTATCAGAGATATTGTATTCATTGGAACACACAAATTGCACACAGATATCTGGTTAATCCAAAACGAGAGAGACACACTCAATCCAGATATATGATTAATCCAAATTGAGAGAGATCTGCACTGTTCACTTTTTTCTGGTTAACCCTTTTTGATACACACACTGTCCAGAGATACATGGTTAATCCTCAGTAGGAGACACATTGGGTACAGCTACACCATGAGCGACACAGCCTGGACACAGATGTGTTGTTAATCTTCAGTAACTGACACACACACAGATAGATAGCTAATCACTGCTGGGAGATACTTGTTTTTCCTTTTATGGTGGGTGAACCCATTAATTACCATTCTCTCTGATTCCAGAGCTTTGGCAAACTTACTCTCCAGTTCAAAAAATATTATCACATTATCTTTAAAACAGAAATCTTGGCGTTAGTAAGCTCAGCTTAGTTCTCATATCTTAAAAAGAATCACCAAAATTATTTGCGAGATTATGCTTGACTTTTCCTTCTTTTAAAATTATCCCAAATTCAAATATGACAACAACATTCTTGAGTGTTTTTGTGTATAGCCCCAGTAGCACGACCGTGGTAGTCAAATGATTTCTTTCCAATGTTCCCATGTTTTGTGGAAATTAAAACCAGCTAGGCTATTTCCATTGGCTTTTGTTTTCAATTAAAATTTAAAACGTGCTTGTCTCCTTAAACTTATTAGGAGAAAGGGAGGACTGCAGATGCTGGGGATCAGAGCTTAAAAATGTGTTGCTGGAAAAGCGCAGCAGGTCAGGCAGCATCAAAGGAGAAAGAGAATCGACGTTTCGGGCATAAGCTGGCTGGCATTAATTGTTGAAGGACTCCACTATCAACAGTGCAGACTACTGGTCTTAAAAAACCATCATGTGGGACACTATTGCTCTCTGGGACAGAGGGAGGAATCACATTGGAGTCTGGTTTCTTAGCTTAGGGTTTTGGAATGCTGCTGCAGTGACCGACTGAGCCCCTACCTGTTCTTCATGGTCTCTGTTACTGCCTGTAGTCTCTCAAGATGGTGTTGATATGGGTGAGGAATCCTGTAGGAGTAGGGAGAAGATGGGAAGCAGAACTTGTTCTCCCTATCAGGTTCTTCTATCCTGTTTACTACTGCAATCTTGCACATGAAGAGCTAACATAGTGGGCCAATTGCAGTGGAAACAACAAATTTGGATACTCCTTCTTTGAACTGGATTTTTAGATGGCCCAGACTTCTAGTCAGGAAGGGAACCACAACAGCTGCTTCCGTGGAATTTTCCAAGCTCCTGCAAAGGTTAGTATGGACCTGTCCCCAGGTTTTGTTAGCATCGTAGATCAACTCATCTCAGTCCATGCTTTACTATTGTCCATACCCATTGTGTTTTGGGCCAATGACTATCAGAAAGATGCCCAAGAAACTTGGGGAGTCATAGTAGTAACCCTCAGCTGGGCTCTCTCCCTACTCTGATGGTCTTTTTCAGCAGTAGCCAAGAAGCTTGTCTGCAAATAGACTTGGACTTCAGTGGGTGACTATTTGATATTAATATAGAGCATAGAAGGAGAATATAGAAACATACAGCACAGGACAGGCCCTTCGGCCCACAATGTTGTGCCGAGGATTAATCCTAATCTAAAATAAAATAACCTAACCTACGCTCCCCTCAATTCACTGCTGTCCATGTGCATGTCCAGCAATCACTTAAATGCCCCTAATAACACTGCTTCCACTACTACCACTGACAACGCATTCCATGTGTTCACAACTCTCTGCGTAAAGAAACCTGACCTGCCCCTCACAAAGCCATGCTGACTGTCGTTAATCATGCTATGCTTTTCCAAATAGTCATAAATCCTATCCCTCAGAATTCTTTCCAAATCCTTGCTGACCACAGCGTAGGACTGACTGGTCTGTAATTGTAAGGGATTTCCCTATTCCCCTTCTTGAAAAAAGGGACAACATTCGCCTCCCTCCAATCCTCCAGTATGACTCCCGTGGAGAGTGAGGAAGCAAAGATCTTCACCAATAGTTTAGCAGTCTCTTTTCTTGCTTCCCAGAGCAGTCTAGGATAAATCTGGTCTGGCCCTGGGGACTTATCAATCTTAATGTTTGCCGAAATTTCTAGCACATCAACTTCCTCAATCTCGATCTGTTCAAGCCTGTATTCCAGCTCCTCAAAGTTCTCATTCACAACAAGGTCCCTTTCCTTAGTGAAAACTGAAGCAAAAAAACTCATTTAGGGCTTTCCCTATCTGCTCAGACTCCACACACAATTTCCCTACGCTATCCCTGATTGGCCTTACCTTCTCACTGATCATTCTCTTATTCCTCACATATGAGTAAAATGCCTTTGGGTTCTCCCTAATCCTTCCTGCCAAGCCTTTTTCGTGCCCCCTCCTGGCTCTCCTCAGTGCATTTTGAACTCCTTTCTAGAAAGCCTGTAATCCTCTAAAACTGTGCTAGATCCTTGCTTTCTCCACCTTACGTAAGCTACCTTCTTTCTTTTGACAAAAAGCTGCTCTGTTTTCGTCATCCAAGGCTCTTTAATCTTACCCCTTCTTGCCTGCTTAAATGGTCTCTACATGCCTCTTGTGTCTGTGGAACAATTGCTCCCAATCTGTATTTGGTGGAAATTCGTATCTGCTTCCCCCAGTGCCATCTTTATGCCCTAAGCAGACCTTCTGCCATAAATTCTGGCTTAGTTCTCTTTTTAGCCTAGGGAGCATAAAGTGAGGAGGATCTTTTTAAAATGATCAGTCTCAAATTCCAGGCATGAGAGTCTAAACTTTTACCTATTTCAGATGAAGATAAGCATATTGGAATTTATTTTTGTTGTAATACACAGTTCTTCCTTCAAGACCCTCACCTCAGCTGGTGCCTCTATCAATTTGTGAATTCCTCTTTAATCATAGCAAGGGCTCCCTCCTCATCTCCCTCTTGTTCAGCTTTTATCATGGTTGTGACTACGCACAAGGAAGGGGAAGAATTGTTTTCAGCTACACTGTTCCAACTATGTCTGAAATCAGCAGGGAAAGCACTCTCGCATTTGTCTGCACTGCAAGTATCAATCTCACTTATTCTGCTGGGAGAGAATGCAGCCATTGGTGCTTATTGTCAGCTAGTTTGTGTCTGGAGGTGTTTAATTCTGCCTATGCATGGGATGTGGTCAGCTTTGGTGGAGGCAATGTTTTTTCTGGTTGAGTAAAGTGTCTCAGAGCACTCATTGATTTCTCCAGTTCTCTACTCAATCTCATATTTTCTGCTCTTCAGTGTTTTGTTTCAATATTTTCTCTACTTGTTTCTTTTTATAGCATGCTTTGTCACATGTTTGTATCTTTTCTCTTAATTGAACGTGCAATTTATTATTTTCCCTTTGTAACGTATTCCTTAAAACTTCTTTAAAACTCAATTGTAAGGCACATACTGGGGTGTTGTAGACCCGTTTATTCTGGAATTTTTATTAACTTAATCTTATCCTTTTGAATATTCTTAGGGAGTCTTTGAAAAGCAGACTCATAATCCTTGACCAATCCTAATGTATTTTTTGCTCCAGTTACCTCAGCTTTCGCAATCAAACTCTGTCAACTGAAACCTGAAAAATGCTAATGCCATTGCGCAAAAGTATTTTTGTTTCACATAAGAATTATTTGACTTGTGTTAAACAATAATCAAAGACTACAGCTTCCTAACCTGAAACTAACTAAACCTGTTCTTCTGCAATATCTCACTTTGAGAGTTCTTATTCTAAGTTAGAATTAAAGAATCCCAACAATTTGGAAAAAAGGTCATTGGATCCATCATGTCCACATCAATTCTGCAAAGAACATCTCACCTCATCCCTGTAACCCTGCTTTTGCAATGGCTAATCCACCGAACCTGCACATGTTTGGACTGTGGGAGGAAACCGAAGGAAACCCATGCAGACATGGGGACAACGTGCAAACTTCACACAGACACTCACCTCAGGGTAAAATTAAACTTGCGTCCCTGGTGCTGTGAAGTAGCAGTGCCCTACTTTCATATGCCATCCTTTATTCATTCATTCATGGTATTTTGGCAATGCTGACTGAGCCATAATTTATTACCTTCACCTGTCTGTCACTGAGAAGGTTTTAGCGAGTTATTACTAGTGCATTTGGGTCGGCACGATGGCTCAGTGGTTAGCACTGCTGCCTCACAGTGCCAGGAGCTCAGGTTCCATTCCAGCCTCAAGCAACTGTCTGTGTGCAACAAAGAACAAATACAAGTACAGCACAGTAACAAGCTTTTCAGCCCTCCAAGCCTGTGCCAGTCCAGGTCCTTGATCTAAATCTGTCGCCTATTTTTTAAGGATCTGTATCCCTCTCTCCCTGCCCATTCACGTATCTGTCTAGATACATCTTAAATGACATCTACCCGCCTCTACCACTTCTGCTGGCAATGTGTTCCAGGCACCCACCACCCTAGGTGTAAAGAACTTTCTATGCATAACTCCCCTAAACTTTTTAGATTAGATTACTTACAGTGTGGAAACAGGCCCTTCGGCCCAACAAGTCCACACTGACCCGCCGAAGCGCAACCCACCCATACTCCTACATTTACCCCTTACCTAACACTACGGGCAATTTAGCATGGCCAATTCACCTAACCTGCACATCTTTGGACTGTGGGAGGAAACCGGAGCACCCGGAGGAAACCCACGCAGACACAGGGAGAACGTGCAAACTCCACACAGTCAGTTGCCTGAGGCGGGAATTGAACCCGGGTCTCTGGTGCTGTGAGGCAGCAGTGCTGACCACTGTGCCACCGTGCTGCCCACTAACTTTTCTGCTCTCACTTTGAGCTCATGAACCTTAGTAATTGAGTCCCCCACTCTGAGAAAAAGCTTCTTGCTATCCACCCTGTCTATACCTCTCATGGTTTTGTAGACTTCAGTCAGGTTCCCCCCTCAGCCTTTATCATTCTAATGTAAATAATCCTAACCTACTCAACCTCTCTTCATAGCTAGCGCCCTCCATACCAGGCAACATCCTGGCGAACCTCCTCTGCACCCACTCCAAAGCATCTACATCCTTTTGGGAATGTGGCGACCAGAACTGTCCACAGTTTTCCAAATGTGGCCGAAACAAAGTCTTATACAACTGTATAAGTTCTTTATCCTGCCAACTCTTGTACTCAATACCCTGTCCGATGAAGGAAAGCATGCCGTATGCCTTCTTGATCACTCTATTGACCTGCATTGCCACCTTCAGGGAACAATGGACCTGAACACCAAGATCTCTCTGTACATCAATTTTCCCCAGGGCCTTTCTATTTACTATATTGCCTACTCTTGAACTGGATCTTCCAAAATACATCATTTAGCATTTGCCCGGATTGAACTCCATCTGCCATTTCTCTGCTCAACTCTCCAATTTATCTATATTCTGCTGTATACTCTGACAGTCCCCTTCACTATCTGCTACTCCACCAATCTTAATGTCATCTGCAAAGTTGTTAATCAGACCACCTATACCTTCCTCCAGATCATTTATGTATATCACACACAACATTGGTCCTAGCACGGACCCCTGTGGAACACCAGTGGTCACAGGTCCCAATTTTGAGAAACTCCTTTCCACAACTACTCTCTGTCTCCTGTTGCCCAGCCAGTTCTTTATCCATCTTGTTAGTACATCCTGGACCCATTTTCTCCATCAGCCTACCATGGGGAATCTTATCAAATACCTTACTGAAATCCATGTATATGACATCTACATCTACATCTCATCAATCAACTTTGTCACTTCCTCAAATATATCTCTTCAGTTGGTAAGACATGAACTTCCCTGCACAAAACCATGCTGCCTATTACTGATAAGCCTAATTTCTTCCAAATGGGAACAGATCCTATCCCTCAGTATCTTCTCTATCAGCTTCCTTACGACTGATGTCAGACTCATCAGTCTGTAATTACTTGGATTATCCCTGCTACCTTTTTTAAACAAGGGTACAGCATGAGCAATTCTCCAGTCCTCTGCAAAGATATCTGTTAAGGTCCCAGCTATTTCCTCTCTCGCTTCCCTCAGTAACCTGGAATAGATCCCATTGGACCTGGGGAATTTTCTACATTAATGCCATTTAAAGTACCCAACACTTCCTCCCTCCTTATGCTGGCTTGACCTAGAGTAATCAAACATCTATCCCTAACCTCAACATATGTCATGTCCCTCTCTTCGGTGAATATTGATGCAAAGTACTCATTAAGAATCTCATCCATTTCCTCTGACTCCACGCATAACTTTCTCCTTTGTCCTTGAGCGGGCCAACTATTTCTCTAGTTACCATCTTGCTCCTTATATATGAATAAAAGGCTTTGGGATTTTCCTTAATCCTGTTTGCTAAACATATCTCATGACCCTTTTTAACCCTCTTAATTCCTCATTTCAGATTGGTCCTACATTCCCGATATTCTTTCAAAGCTGCATCTGTCTTCAGTCACCTAGACCTTACATGTGCTTCCTTTTTCCTCTTAGCTACTCTCACAATTTCACCTGTCATCCATGTTTCTCTAATCTTGTCATTTCTATTCCTCATTTTCACAAGAACATGTCTCTTCTGCACTGTAATAAATCTCTCTTTAAAAGCCTCCCACATTTTAAATGTGGATTTATCCTCAACAGCTGCTCCCAATCTACATTCTTCAGGTTCTCCTGAATTTTGGTAGAGTTGGTCTTCCCCCAGTTTAGCACTCTTCTTTAGGACCACTCTCGTCTTTGTCCATGAGTATTCTAAAACTTATGGAATTGTGATCACTATTCCCAACGTCATCCTCTACTGAAACTTCAGCCATGTGGCTGGGCTCATTCCCAATGCCAGATCCAGTATGGCCCCCTCCCGAGTTGGACTGTTTACATACTACTTGAGAAAACCCTCCTAGATGCTCCTCACAAATCCTGCTCCATCTAGACTTCTAACACTACGTGAGTTCCAGTTAGTGCTGAGAAAATTAAAATCTCTTATCACCGCGATCCTGTTGCTTCTACACCTTTCCATAATCTGTTTACACATTTGTACCTCTATCTCACACTCGCTGTTGGAAGGCCTGTAGTATAGCCCCAAGATTGTTACTGCACGCTTCCTATCTCTGAGCTCTGCCCATATTGCTTCACTGCTAGAGTCCTCCATAGTGCCCTCCTTCAGCACAGCTGTCATATCCTCTCTGATCAGTAATGTAACTCCTCCACCCTCTTTACCTCTCTATCTATCCCACCTGAAGCATCAATATCCTGGGATATTTAGTTGCCAATCATGCTCTGCCGTCAACCAAGTCTCAGTAATAGCAATAACATCATACTTCCAGGTACTAATCCAACCCCTAAGTTCATCTGCCTTACCTACTGCGCTTCTTGCATTAAAACAAATGCACCTGAGACCACCAGTACCTTTGTGCTCATCACCTGCTCTCTGCCTACTCTTCCCCTTAGTCATGCTGACTTCATTATCTAGTTCCTTACAGGCTTTAGTCACTACCTCCTTATTGTCTACTAACCTCCCCATTTAGTTCCCATCTCCCTGCTACATTAGTTTAAACCCTCCCCAACCGCGTTAGCAAAAGCACCCCCAAGGACATTGGTTCCAGTCCGGCCAAGATGTAGACTATCCAATTTGTAATTGACCACCTCCCCCAGAATCAGTCTCAATGTCCCAAAAATCTGAACTCCTGTCTCCTGTCTCAAGCTATGCATTAATCCTACCTATTCTTCCATTTCTACTTTGACTAGCGCGTCGCACTGGTAGCAATTCTGAGAATACTACCTCTGAGGCCCTACTTTTTAACTTGGCTCCTAACTTCCTAAATTCTGTTTGCAGGACCTCATCCCATTTTTTACCTGTATCATTGGTGCCTATATGCACCACGACAACTGGCTGTTCACCCACCCCCTTCAGAATGTTCTGCAGCTGATCTGAGACATTCCTGACCCCTGCATCTGAAGTTTGCATATTCTCCCTGTGACTGTGTGGGTTTTCTCCCCGTGCTCCAGTTTCTTCTCACAGTCTAAAGATGTTCAGGTCAGGTGAATTGGCCATGCTAAATTGCCCACAGTGTTCAGACATGTGTAGGTTAGGTGCATTAGTCTGAGGTAAACGTAGAGTAATAAGGTAGGGGAATGGGTCTGGGAGGGTTACTCTTCGGAGGATCAGTGTGGACTACAACATAGAACACAGAGCATTACAGCGCAGTACAGGACCTTTGGCCCTCGATGTTGCACTGACATGTGAAACCAATCTGAAGCCCACCTAACCTACACTATTCCATTCTCATCCACATACCGATCCATTGACCATTTAAATGCCCTTAAAGTTGGCGAGTCTACTACTGTTGCAGGCAGTGCATTCCATGGTCCAACTACTTTTTGAGTAAAGAAACTACCTCTGACATCTGTCCTATATCTATCACCCCTCAATTTAAAGTTATCTCCCCTTGTGCTAGACATCACAATCTGAGGAAAAATACCCTCACTGTCCATCCTATCTGACCCTCTAATTGTCTTAAATGTCTCCATTAAGTCACCTCTCAACCTTCTTCTCTCAAATGAAAACAGTATCAAGTCCCTCAGTCTTTCCTCATAAGATCTTCCTGCCATACCAAGCAACATCCTAGTAAATCTCCTCTGAACCCCTTCCAATGCTTCCACATCCTTCCTATAATGTGGTGATCAGAACTGTACATATACTCCAAGTATGGCGTTGTGGTTGGAGTGCCAGGCCTCTAGAGGCCATAAACAAACACATAGATCTAGATACCATCTATCAACCCCACAGAAAACAAACAGGAAATGACATCACCACAAACCCCAGGAACCCCATCCAGGACAAACATAAATAGAAAGCAGGAGACAACAGCTTCGCTTCACTTGGAGGTCGCCACTGATGATGTTACCTAGCCAGGTAATGAAACGTCTGGATATCAAACCTACAGCTCAGCGAGCAAACCTACACCCTAACCCTCTGTCTTCTTTCAGCTAGCCAATTTCTGACCCAAGTTCCTAAATCACCCTTAATTTCATGCCTCTGTATTTTGTGTAATCGCCTCCTGTGTGGAACCTTATCAAACACTTTACTGAAATCCATATACACTACATCAACCTCTTTATCCTCATCCACTTGTTCGGTCACCTTCTCAAAGAAATCAATAAGGTTTGTGAGGCACAACCTACCCTTCACAAAACCACGTTGACTACCTCTTATCAACTTATTCTTTTTTGGACGATTATAAATCCTACACTTTTCCAACACTTTACACACAACTGAAGTAAGGCTCATTGGCCTATAATTTCTAGGGTTGTCTCTACTCCCCTTTTTGAACAAGGGAATAACATTTACTATCCTCCAGTCTTCTAGCACTATTCCTGTAGACAATGATGACATAAAGATCAAAGCCAAAGGCTTGGCAATCCCCTCCCTGGCTTCCTGGGTGTTGCTGAGTGTGGAAGGTTTGAGTTATAAAGAAAGGCTGGATAGGCTGGGGCATTTTTCACTGGAACACAGGAGGTTGAGAGGTGACCTGATGGAAGTTTATAAAATAATGATAGGTACAGATAAAGTCGATCATAGTTGCCTTTTCCCTAAGACGAGTGATTTCAAGACCAGGGGACACATTTTTAAGGCGAAAGTGTGGACTGCAAATGCTGGAGATCAGAGTCAAGTCTAGTGTGGTTCTGGAAAAGCACAACAGGCCAGGCAGCATCTGAGGAGCAGGAAAATCGCCATTTCGGGCAGGAGCCTTCATCAGTTTCCTGTCCCCTTGCCTGTTAGAAGTCAGCTTTCATTCTTTCCAAGACCAAAGCTTTTTCTTCTCCCATACACTACATATAGTGTGGGCTGATAAATCTTTGACAGTTCAATAGGACATCATGACCTCAGTTAGTTTTGTGTACAAGATGATACAGGGTGTACAGAATGGATAGGAACACACTTCATCCATTAATAAAAGAGTTGTCAGGAAGAAGGGCTTATGCCTGAAACGTCGATTCTCCTGATCCTTGGATGCTGCCTGACCTGCTGCGCTTTTCCAGCAACACATTTTCAGCTCTGATCTCCAGCATCTGCAGTCCTCACTTTCTCCTCGAAGGCATTGATTTAAGATAAAATGAAGAAGGATAAAAGGAAAGTGGAGAAGTGAGTTTTGCACTCTGAGAGTAGTAGGATTCTGGAACTTAATGAATCAATCGTAGAACTCCTGCAGTGTGGAATCAGGCCATTTGGCCCGCCAAGTCCACACTGACCGTCCAAAGAGCATCCAACTCAGATCCATTCCCTTACCCTATATTTCCCAAGGCTAACCCACCTAGTTTGCACATCCCTGGACACTATGGGCAATTTAGCATGGTCAATCCACCGAAACTGGACATCTTTGGACTGTGGGAGGAAACCTGGAGTACTCAAATGAAACCCACACAGACACAGGGAGAATGCACAAAATTCCACACAGACAGTTGCCCTAGCAGGGAATTAAACCCAGTTTCCTGGCACTGTGAGGCAGCAATACTAACCACTGAGCCACTATGCAACCCTAAGGGCAGTTGAGTCAGTAACTCACATAACATTTAAGCAGTATTTAGATGATCACTGGCATTGTCATTGTCTCTCGGGCCTTGGGCCAAGAGCTTGAAAATGGGATGAATGTTGTCAGATCTTTAGTGACCAGCACAGACACAATGGGCTGAATGGTTATTTTCTGTGCTTTCTTTCAGAGTCTTTGGCAGACATAATTCTAAAACCCAAAGACAACAAGAAAGCTGTGTTGATTAATCTCAGTGTCACTGTACACAGAATTTTATTTTGAAAGCTCATGGTAATTATCAGAATTATAATTCCAGGTTTCTGTTTTTGAAATCAAACTACCCCACCAGCTATGGGGAATTTGAAACTGAGCCACCAAAACATTATCTGGGATACTGGTCCAGTGACAGTAAATCAACTCCATCGATGGCATGCTGGTGCATCACTATTAATTGCACAATAAGGATCAGTCTGCAGTTCATTGGTGGCTTGGTAGAAACCAGGATCTTTCTTGCTGTCTTTTGGTTTTAGAATTATGTCTGCCAAAGACTCTGAATTTGTCTTTACTGTAAGTTTCCAGAGAAATTTGGATAGAGAAAATTTATTTAAAAAGGGAAGAGAGATAGTTTGGTGCAGCTAACCTATGGAGGTCTCTTTGCTCCTCTCTGCTTCTTTCAGTCTGCTCATAAAGTCTGTGTTAAACTGCAATCTAATAATCAGAGACTTGTCGCTACACTGAGCTCTCCTGAACCCATAACTATTGCCTAGGCTCAAGGTCTGCAGAAGTTAGCATTGCTTCAGTTTCCTTCACTTGTTTTCAAAATTTGTACCAACACCATGTTTACATATTGAAATGTGTCTTGCGAGGAGGATACAAAGAGGATTTAGATAAGACTAAGTGAATGGGAAGCATGTGCCATGTACTGTGGAAAAATATGAGTTGACCATAGAATCCCTACAGTATGGAAACAGGCCCTTCAGCCCAACAAGTCCGCACTGACTCTCTGAACAGTATACCACCAAAACCTATTCCCCAATGTTTACTCCTGACTAATGAACCTAACCTACATATCCCTAAACACTATGGGCAACTTAGCATGACCAATTCACCTAACCTGCACATCTTTGGATGGTGGGAGGAAACCAGAGGAAACCCAGGCACACACAGGGAAAACATGTATACTTCACACATACAGTTGCCCAATGCTGGAATCAAACCCAGGCCCCTGGTGCTGTGAGCCACCGTGCTGCCCACTTTGGTAAGCACAGCAGATCACCGTGCTGCCCACTTTGGTAAGCACAGCAGATTTGCAAGGTACTTCTGAAATGGTGAGAGATTCAGCAGGGTTAATGTTCACAGTGCTAGGTGTTCATGTTTATGAGGGACTAAAACCTAACATGTAGGTACAGCAAGCAACTGAGGAGATAAATTGTGCGTGAACCCGTACTGTAAAGGTGCTTGTGTGCATGAGTAAAGAGTTCTTGCTTACAAGGTGAGAGTTTACCTGGAGTATGGTTCAGAGTTTTGATTTCCTAGTCTAAGTGTTATATAAAGTGTTGGACCCCTTATTTAAGGAGGGCATTTCTTGCTTTGGAATGTAAAGTAGATTAGACATGTGCTCAGTTGAGTTTAGAAGAATAAGATTGCTCCTATTAATACACATGAGATTTTGAGATGGCTTGACAGGAGAGATTCAGAGAATATACTTCCCCTTCAGAGACTTGATAGAAGTCAGTGGCTGATTAAAAATTACTGCTATCTTACTTAAGATGGAGATGAGGATGAATGATTTCTTTCAGAGGTTTATTAGTCTTTAGCATTCTCTTCCATAGAGACCAGTGAAGTTTGTGGCTATAGCAGATATTCAAAACTAGGTTCTCCCTGTTCATGCTTGGTATTGGATGGACAGGTGAAATATTCACCTTCACTCGTCATCAGTTGAAGTCGATAATGTACTGAAATGAAGTGTTGTAAAGAACAATTACTCAATGACTCTGTTTGTTCATTGACTGGAACTAATATCAATGATTGGGCTCTCGGGGATTTCTCTCAAAGCTAAATAAGCAGTTCCACCCACTGTGTCACCTTAATGGGTTGCCTCTAGCACAAGGAGCATTGGTGTCATTCAAAGAAGGAAATCATGGTTTCGAGCACTGACCTTCAAACATTCTTTGAAAATATTCGGATAAGAAGATTGTTTAAATCTATACAACAGATTTACTATCCCATTCTCGCTGCTGTTAGTGTCCCTGGTAAGTTTCCATTCCTGTGATTAATTCTATAAATTATATTTCACTGTTATATTCTCTCCACTAACCTTGGCCATTAGTGAGGTTTTACATTTCACCTTGAGTCTGTGCGGATATATTGTTTTGGAAAAATATATGCACACTCTTGGTCCTGTTAGTATTCCTGATAACTCTCTATTTAAAGCCAAAAGTTCTCTAAATTGTATTTAAGTTATCTTTCTTATTCATTCATGGGATATGGGAATCACTGGCTAAGTATCATTTATGGATTCTCTTGAATTTCTCTGAAGGAAGTTAAGAGTCAGCCACAATGGGTCTGGATTCACTGTAGGTAAGACCAGATGCAGTACCGTTGGCAATGATCTTGTCATCTTCACTGTCAACGGGGGTGGTACCAGGGGACTGGAGAGTGGCGAATGTTGTGCCCCTGTTCAAAAAAGGGAATAGGGATAACCCCGGGAATTACAGGCCAGTTAGTCTTACTTTGGTGGTAGGCAAAGTAATGGAAAGGGTACTGAGGGATAGGATTTATGAGTATCTGGAAAGACACTGCTTGATTAGGGACAGCCAGCACGGATTTGTGAAGGGTAGGTCTTGCCTTACAAGTCTTATTGAATTCTTTGAGGAGGTGACCAAGCATGTGGATGAGGGTAGAGCAGTGGATGTAGTATACATGGATTTTAGTAAGGCATTTGATAAGGTTCCCCATGGTAGGCTTATGCGGAAAGTCAGGAGACATGGGATAGATGGAAATTTGGCCAATTGGATAGAAAACTGGCTAACCGGTCGAAGCCAGAGAGTGGTGGTAGATGGCAAATATTCAGCCTGGAGCCCAGTTACAAGTGGAGTTCCGCAGGGATCAGTTCTGGGTCCTCTGCTGTTTGTAATTTTTATTAATGACTTGGATGAGGGAGTCGAAGGGTGGGTCAGTAAATTTGCAGATGATACGAAGATTGGTGGAGTTGTGGATAGTGAAGAGGGCT
>NC_057724.1:1550628-1579188 GCF_004010195.1 Chiloscyllium plagiosum
AGGGGTGACTTGATAGAGGTGTATAAGATGATCAGAGGACTAGATAGAGTAGACAGTCAGAAACTTTTTCCCTGGGTACAACAGAGTGTTACAAGGGGACATAAATTTAAGGTGAAGGGTGGAAGGTATAGGGGAAATGTCAGGGGTGGGTTCTTTACCCAGAGAGTGGTGGGGGCATGGAATGCGCTGCCTGTGGGAGTGGTAGAGTCAGAATCTTTGGTAACCTTTAAGCGGCAATTAGATAGGTACATGGATGGGTGCTTAAGCTAGGACAAATGTTCGGCACAACATCGTGGGCCGAAGGGCCTGTTCTGTGCTGTATTGTTCTATGTTCTATGTTCTATGTTTTATGTTCTGTGTTCTGTAAGGAGGGCATTCCATCCAATTCGCACAAATGTCAGGCCATTAATTCTGTGTGTGGTAAGTTGCTGCTTACTTTCAGGCTTTATCTCAAAATCAAGCCACAATATTGGGTATTTTTTAAATCAATCTGTTCAGAGATGTTACGACAAAACTCTGGAATGGGGTGGGACTTGAA
Source organism: Chiloscyllium plagiosum (assembly GCF_004010195.1). Classification (NCBI taxonomy): domain Eukaryota; kingdom Metazoa; phylum Chordata; class Chondrichthyes; order Orectolobiformes; family Hemiscylliidae; genus Chiloscyllium; species Chiloscyllium plagiosum. The sequence goes on from NC_057724.1 coordinate 1,551,167, forward strand.
CCTAGGACAATACCATTGCACCACAAGAACCCCACGCTACTGGGTGAGTCTGTTCATTTAATGAATTTCTCTCTGCTATCTCAGCTGAATAACTGGAACAGGTTGATCCATTTTCCCACAGTCTAACAGATCTGAGATCTTCTCTGCAAAGTTACTTGCACAGAAACGTAGATCAAATAATGAACCTCCCTTTACCCCTTCAAAAAATAGGGAAAAAGTAGGGCAAGAAACGAGAGCCTGGTGAGCTTAACATTTGTCAAAGGAAAAACTTTGGAGTCTATCATTTAGCAAATTGTTGTCGGGCATTAATAAAGTAACAAGGTAATCAGGCAGAGTTAACAGTTTTGTGAAAGAGAAATCTTGTTTTGCTATCTTTTTAGAGTTTTTTTTTGTGCAAGTAACAGCAATGTGAATAGAGGGGAACCAAATGGACATGCTCTACTTTAAATTAGAGAAGACATTTGACAGGGTGCTGTTCCTAAATTTAGTGCAAATTAATTAAGAGTTCACATTGTGGATGGTAACATAGTGGTATAGATACAGGAATGATCTTGAACAGGCAGCAAAGGGAGGACATTAGGCTTTTGTGTTGGCAGACTGTGACAGGTGATATGTCACAGAGATCAGTACTAGGGCCTAGGGCCTCAATTATTTACAATTTGTATCAATGACATGAATAACATGTTGAAGTTGATATATACAGTTGAAGCACCTGAATGGAAACATGGAAAATTGCAGCAGGTCATTTGGCCTTTAGAACCTGCTCTGCCATTCAACATGGTCATGGCTGATCATCCAACTCAGTATCATGACCCTGTTATCTCCCCATACTCTTTGACCCTTTTAGTCCTACAAGCAATATCTAACTCCATCTTGAAAATTCAATAGTTTGGCCTTTCCCACTATCTGTGACGGAGAATTCCTCAGGTGCACTCTCCGAGTGACTAAATTTCTCCTGTCTTCAGTTCTAAATGCCTGAGACAGAATCCATAGAAAAGTGAAGGGGATGCTGCCGCTTATTGCAAGATAAATGGAATTGAAATGTCAGGATGTTTTACTGTAGCTGTGTAGAACTCTGATGTGACCATATCTGGAGTACTGTGTACGGTGTTGTAGTCTCCTTTATTTGAAACAAAATGTATTATTATGTTGGAGGCAGATCAGAGAAAACTTATTTCTGGGATGAGTAATGTGTAAAGACATTGTTTGTTTTCCTTTGTTTTGGGTGCGGATCAATTAATTATGAGTTGTTTTGTTGAAGCACTGGGGAATGAGATTGAAAACATAACTTGGTACTGGGGAAGCGGGGTATTAAGTGTGAGATTTTTCCAATGACAGGTTGGTGACTTTTTGGTTTTGGTTGCTAGAAGTCAACGCGGTGATGATAATTTTCTGATTTGCTTCTGGGGTGAACAGCTTATGTATTTACAATTCATGGGGAGAAACTTCCAGACAGCAGGAACGATGAAGTCTCTCCATCTCCCTGTCATGACATAGCCAAATTCTGGATGACAACCAGTCATTTTTTGCTCTTTCCATTGGCATAAGCTGAGGCCTCTTGGTGCAATCACTAATGTTTAGAAGAATTAGAGGCGTTTTTCCTTGAGGAGATTGGGTATGGTCTTGTAGGGGAGATTAAGACTCAAAGGTACAATTCACGAAAAAAGTGAAGATGGATGAGACCAATTACTTGCTCTCAGAGGGTCATCGAAAGTGGAATTCTCCTTTATAAATGAAGCTGGGTCGTTAAAGTTATTTAACCTGAGTTAGATATGTTTTTGAAAGGTGAGGGTGATGAGAGTTATGATAGTCAGACAGGGAAATGGAGCTGAGACTGTAATGAGATCAGCATGATCTAATTGAATAGGAGAGCTGTCTTAAAAGGCCAAATGGGCTGCTCCTGTTCCTATATTTATCTGTACAGGAAAGATTGGTGGGTTCTCAATTTGCTGATAATACAAAGATCGAGGAAAGTAAAGTGTGAAGAAATCATAAGAAGTTTGCAGCATGATCTAAATAGTTTGAGTGGATAGGCAGTTGGAATATAATGCAGAAAATGTGAACTTTTCCACTTTTTGTCAGGAAAAATAGAAAAGTTGCATATAATTTAAATTGAGAGAGATCGAAGAAGATTTGTGGTTAGCACTGCTGCCTCACAGTGCCAGAGACCCGGGCTCAATTCCCACCTCAGGCAATTGTCTGTGTGGAGTTTACACATTCTCCCCGTATCTGCGTGGGTTTCCTCCGGGTGCTCCGGTTTCCTCCCACACTCCAAAAATTTGCAGGGAATTGGCCATGCTAAAATTGTCCGTAGTGTTAGGGAAGGGGTAAATGTAGGAGAATAGGTCTGGGTGGGTTGCTCTTCAGAGGGTCGGTGTGGACTTGTTGGGCCGAAGGGTCTGTTTCCACACTGTAAATAATCTCATCTAATGTAACTCTGAAATGCACAGGAATCAGTATTTCCTGATAGATGAATCACAAAAGATTAGTAGGCAGTGACAATGAGTAAGTAAGAAGGCAAATGGAATGTTGTTTTTGAAAAGGGAATGGAATACAAGAATACTGACATTTCACACTGTCTGAATTGTTGAGACCACATCTATTTTATTGCCATTCTTGAGAAAGGATATATCTGAAATGGAGGTAGTTCTAAGAAGGTTCATTTACTGATAGCTGGGATGAGGATACCAGTTGCTGAAAAGATCGACCTTTGTCCATTACAGTCTAGAAGAATGTGTCTTATCCTGATACTGAGAGGAGGTTTCCCTTTGTGGTAGAGATTAGAATTCAGAAGATTAGTTTTGAAAATCATGATCATGCATTTAAAATGAAGCTGGAGAGGTTTCTCACAAAAAGATTTTGGAATTCTCCTCCCAAAGAGTAATGCAGGCAGGGTATTGAATGTTGACAGAGATATATAGATTCTTGACTAACAAGGGAACAAAGATTGTTGGGAGTTCACAAGAACGTGAAGATGAGGCCACAATCAGACCAGCCATGATCTTGATTAATGGTGGAGGAGACTCAAAGGACCTGAATAGTCTATTCCTGCTTCTAATTTGTATATTTGTAACACCCAGACAATCATACATACACTCCTGAACATTTGCAAGATTCATCAATCATTTTATCGTCTCCCAGTCTTTGCTTCTGATAGTTATACTTTTAAAAAATACACCATTTCACAATCATTCTGTTAGATTCTGAATATGGAGGGTAAAAGGTAGATTTTTGACAGAGCAAATATGAAAAGTTGCTCCCCCTGCAGGAAAGTCGAGTATCAGTGGACAAATCACAAAATAACGAATTGCTCTTTTAAGACAGATGAGGAGGATTTTGTTTCTCAAGAGGATAGTAAATTTGTGGATTTTCTTCAGTAAAAAGGGCTGTGGAGATTAAATTGTTAAGTTTATTCAAGATTAATATAAACCGGTTAATAAAGGATCAAAGGTTATGGGGAAATTATTGGAATGGATTTAAGGATTATCAGTCCAGCCACAATCTCATTGAATGGCAGAACAGACATTATGACCTGAATAGAAGATAGTGAGGACTGCAGATGCTGGAGATCAGAGCAGAAGAATGAATGATTCTAGCATAAGCCCTTCATCATTCCTGATGAAAGGCTTATGCTCAAAACATCAATGCTCCTGATCCTCGGATGCTGCCAGACCAGCACCACACTTTTCGACTATAATGGCCTGAATACCCTACTTCAGCTCTTATGTCTTCTGATTCTAATTTGGATGTTTGTATAAGTTTAAATTCAGTTATGCGTTGTCAATTTCATCCCCAAATCAATGAAGCTGCTACTTTTCTCTTAAGCTAATCTATTCTCTTTATTTCCCCTTCACACAGTGAACATAATGACAATTGTGATCTTGTCTCGAGGAAAATGTGGTCTCTCTAAATGTGTTACATGCTACCTTGTGGCCATGGCAGCAGCAGATCTACTGATTGTTATTTTCGATCTGATATTAAGACATATCCCAATTGTTTTTTGGGAGGAGTTTCCTTTTGTGGTATATATTCACATGTGCAATATTCACGCCATCCTCCTTTATGCAGTCACAGACTGTTCTGTTTGGTATACTGTCGCTTTCACTTTTGATAGATTTTTAGCCATTCATTGTCAGAAGTTGAAAAGTAAATATTGTACTGAGAAAACAGCATTTGTGGTTCTGGGAACAATAACTATTCTGAGCTGTTTAAAGAACATTTTTTGATATTTTATGTTTACAAGTAAATATGAACTTGATAATAACCCATGGTTTTGCACTGTCACACTTCAAGTGAGCTATTCACTTTTGTGGGCAGTAATCGAGCTACTTCATTATATTTTAACACCATGTATCCCATTCATTTTGATTTTGCTGCTCAATGTTTTAACCATTAAGCAAGTTATAGTGGCCAATAGAGCCCGAAGGAGACTCCAAGTTCACAGCAGTGGAGAGAGTTCCAGAGACCCAGCGATGATGAGTCGAAGAAGATCCATCATTTTACTTTTTGTTATCTCAGGAAATTTTATTTTCATGTGGTCAATGTTTATGGTGTATTCCATTGTGAAACGGTTGTGGTATTTTCTTTGTGACATTGGCTCTATTAATGGATCTGTACAGGAAACTGGTTACATGCTCCAACTTCTGAGCTGCTGCACAAACACTTGTATTTATGCTGTGACCCAGACTATGTTTCGAGAGCAGTTGAAGAATATGGTGAGGTACCCCTTTATTCTAATGTGTAAAATCTATAAATAAACAGAGTAGAGAGTAACATTTCTCAAAAAGAACTCAATTTTAGCTAGAATAGGGGCCATTAATTGCCAATTTGATTTTTAGTAGCTAAACATACATGAAATTCTTGTCCATAGAAATTATGATGTTAACTCCATCACTGATGGCTCTCATTGTGTAAAACCTCATGACAGAGTACCTGAAGATGCTCAGTTAACAGTCAGTGAGCATCAGAGCACTTAGCTAGGGCCAATTCTTTGTCTTACCTCATTTATGATAAGGGCAGCATGATGGCTTACTGGTTAGGGACCAACTGTGTGGAGTTTACATGTTCTTCTCCATGTCTGTATGGGTTTCTTTCAGATGCTCCAGTTTCCTCCCACAGCTTAAAGATGTGCAGGTTAGGTGGATTGGTCATGTTAAATGTGGGGTTATGGGCATATGGTAGGGGTCTGGGACTGGGTGGAACATTCTTCAGAGGGTTGGTGCAGACTCAATGAGCCAAATAATCTTTTTCCACACTGACAGGTTCTATAATTCTTATAGGGGCTTGAGGATACCTTCACCTCGCCTCAAATATTGCAGCCACAAGAGAATGTGACATAGTTTGTTAGGTTCAACCAGTGGGCGGCACGGTGGTACAGTGGTTAGCACTGTTGCCTCGCAGCGCCAGAGACCCGGGTTCAATTCCCGCCTCAGGCGACTGACTGTGTGGAGTTTGCACGTTCTCCCCGTGTCTGCGTGGGTTTCCTCCGGGTGCTCCGGTATCCTCCCACAATCCAAAGATGTGCAGGGCCAGGTGAATTGGCCATGCTAAATTGCCCGTAGTGTTAGGTAAGGGGTAAATGTAGGGGTATGGGTGGGTTCGCTTCGGCGGGTCGGTGTGGACTTGTTGGGCCGAAGGATCGGTGTGGACTTGTTTCTACACTGTAATGTAATCTAATCAGTACTGTTTCAGAAATTCCCGAAACTCTCAGTGAATGGTTGAGGTGGAGGGAATGGGAGGTGAGTAAACAGAGAAAATTAAGTTCTGTTAAATGCAATTCAGACAGTTTTTTTTAAGGTATGTACACTTGCACCTTCATACAACAAGTCCTGTTTCTATACCTTCAAAGCAATGGAAATGCAATGACCACAACATGCTTAATGTAAACAAATTAACAAAATTTTTGTTCTCAGATCTATTTTTTTACCAACTCCCTGCCTGTGACCAGCTGTTGATTTTCACTGCCTCCATGCGTCCATCCCTTGGGTGAATACATCCTGCTTGATTGCACCCTGACCTGACACATATTTAACTGCCCAGACTGGTAGAGCACAGACATTGCAAAATTTTTGGCTCTCGGCAACTGCTTTTTAATAGTTTCCTTCATGTGATAAGACTTGAAAACCCAAAAATGGGAAGAGTTACTATTTGTACTAAGCTTGTGAAATCCCTTGAACAATATGTTCAAATTCCAAACAAGTTACCAGTACCACAACCAGAAAGATCGAGACAGCTGAGATATCTGAGTAAAATCCAATTAGCCTTTGTAAGAGGCAACTCATAAACGTGTGACTGGAACGCCATTCATCCGATTAGCTCAGGTATCATGAAAGTATTTAAATGTTGCAACATGCAGGTTTGTCAGTGCTTGAAGGATTTGCTTGTAATCTTAATCAACTTTAATATCCCAGATGTACTTCCCTTTTTTCAGTACTTCCCTTTTAGCTTCTGAATCGTTTTTTTTTTATTGTGACATCTTTGCACTTGGTTCATGTGATTATGTAGCCTGTATGCAAATATTTCAATGTAACTCAGACTGTAATGTAGTCTTTGGGTTATGGTTATGATTTTGAATAAGACATTGTAATTTAAAAGATCAAACTCTGGAGAAACTCAGCAAGTCTGGCATGACCTATGAAGCAGAGTTTTGAGTCTTAACTTTTATTCTTAGCTGCTTACACACAATACATTAACTGGGTGCATCTAACAGTAATTGAGCACATATTCTTGGGAGAAAGTGAGTCACAATGCAAACTAAGAGAATGCAGGAGATATTTGTTTCCAACGTGAAGGATGTACAGGATGAATTAGATTAGATTACAGTGTAGAAACAGGCCCTTCGGCCCAACAAGTCCACACCGACCCGCCGAAGCGAAACCCACCCATACCCCTACATTTACCTAACACTACGGGCAATTTAGTATGGCCAATTCACCTGACCCTGCACATCTTTGTGATGTGGGAGGAAACCGGAGCACCCGGAGGAAACCCACGCAGACACGGGGAGAACGTGCAAACTCCACACAGTCAGTCGCCTGAGGCGGGAATTGAACCCGGGTCCCTGGCGCTGTGAGGCAGCAGTGCTAACCACTGTGCCACCGTGCCGCCCACAATTGCTGCGGAATGGAATGGTTTTACATCTCCCAACATTATCCAATGGACACTTCAGTTTCAGAAAGAACACCTTAGTTATCTCAATTCCTACATCATTGGGTATGGACTGGGGGAAGAACGCTGTGGCCCAGATGTAGAGTCTTACTGTTTGCCACGGATGATCTTTTATAACTTGCTCATTCTTGCGGAATTATCAGTAGTTGGAGGGTAGGAGATGGTGTCACCCCTGTCACGCTTCCCCATGGTGCACTGCTCTTGAAATCACAATCAAAGATCTATAAAACTTCAGATTGCTATCTTTCTGTCATTGCCCCCGTGATTATCTTTAAAATTTTGAAGTAATGGTAACAGGAAAGTGTTCACAGAAGTTTCATTCTGGTTCTAACCGTATGACTGTCTTTGGAGGAAATCACTAAATCGTGCAATATCTTTAACCTTAATTTAGACCTAGTCTCTATTTCTCAAGAGATAATCATATCTCCTGTCTCACTATCCTATAGCTAACCAGTTTCAAGTTAATAGAACCTGTTAACTCCATAACACATTATACCCTACTTCTGTTAAATATGCATGAGCCTCTCTAATGACGACACATTGAGATTTTTCTTTATTGCTTAATCTCAGGAACCCTAGTATTAAATTTGTATTCCTCGAGGGACTGAAGTTAGTTTATTTAACAGAAAACAGGCATCATTCCAACAGACTTTACTCTTGATCATCAGTAAACTGATGGAAGGGTTCATCAGCAGTGCTATCAAGCAGCACTTTTGTTTTCATTCATTCGTGGGAGGTGGGTGTTGTTGACTTTTCTTTCTCCCTGGCTTAACATTTTCCATCCCTTTGTCTGCCCATCTCCACCTATCATTTACTGCATTGCCCTGCACTCCCTGTCTTGATACACATAAACTATCTTCTTCATAGCTACTAACCAGTTCTGAAGATAGATCGCTAGATCAAAGCATTAACTCAGTTTTCTCTCTATGTTTGTTGCTGAGTTTCTCTAGAAATTTCTGTTTTATTTCAGATTTCCAGTTTCCACAGTCCTTTGTTTTAGTTTAGTTCCCTTGAATAGTTGCCCATTAACTAAGAAGGTTCAGAGATGTGATTGACACAGCTGAGACTGTCAGTCTGCAAAATAAGGGATATCAACAGGGGAAGTAGGGAGAGACGATCCAAGGGGACAAGCCACCAGCAGGCACCTTCCACTCTCAGTTGCAGCGAACTATCTGTCAGCAACTATTCTGTTCCTGATTACAATGAAACATCTTTTGATTCCCCAAGATGAATGCCTTCTTGCACCATGGTCATATTTAGTCTTCCTCCCTGCAGTCCATACAAGCTGCAATAAGGTCAAACCTGCTGAACAATTGCAAGGGCCAAAACTTTCCTCTTGCTACCTTTAGAGCATTCATACTTGGAGATTGTGAGAACTGCAGCTGCTGGAGAGCCAGAGTAGATAAAGAGTGGAGCTGGAAAAAGCACAGCAAGTCAAGCAGCATCAGAGGAGGAGGGCAGTTAATTTTTCAGGTCAGAACCTTTCATCAGAACTGGGGAGGGAAAGAGGGCTGCAAAACAAATAGGGGGTGGGGCTGGGGAAAGGTGGGTGTGATGGCAATGGGTGGATGCAGGTAGGAGGTGGCTGTGATTGGTCAGTGGGAAGGATGGAGTGGATAGGTGGGAAGGAAGATGGACAGGTAGGGGCAAATTAAGGGGATGGAGTGGAGAGGGAAGGCTAGGGCTAGGCATTAGGGATATTCGGAAGCTGATGAATTCTATGTTAGGGCTATGTCACTTAGCTCATTCTCAGTCACATGTCCTGACTATGGACCAAATCCTTGAGGAACAAAAAGTCCAGGTAGCCTTCCTCCTTCCTGATATATTGCAGAATTCTAGACTCAAACCTTGAACTCAATCAAATCTGAGCCAAAGCTCCTTACAAAGTAGATAATTACTGTAGATGTGGTTGCTGTGAATTATACGAGTCGCCAATATTTCCCACATGCTTCAGCTGCCATACCTCAGCTGCATTGACACGTTTATTGCATTTTATTTAACTAATTACATTCAGAGGTATTTCTTCAATGAACATCAAGTGCTTTAAAGCAAAGAACAAAGGAACAGGTCCTTCAGCTCATGAAGATAGAGCCAGCACATGAAGCATTTCTAAGTAAAAACCTCTTGCCTCTACACAGTCTGTATCCCTCTATTCCTTACCTATTCCAATATCTATCAAGATGCCTCTGAAACATTGCAGTTATATCTGCCTCCATCACCTCTTTCAGCAGCACATTCCCCTACCCCTTTTATCTTTAGCCAACATACTCCAGTATTGGATATTTCAGGGAAATAAAATCTGCAACTATCCATTCTATCCATGCCTCACCCAATTTAGTAAACTTTCACAGCTCATCCCTCAACCTTCGATGTTCAAGTGAAAACAAACCAAAACACTAACAAAAAACCCAAAAGAACTGCAGATGCTATATATCAGAAACAAGAAAAAGAAATTGCTGGAAAAGCTCAGTAGGTCTGGTAGCATCTGTGAAGAGAAATCAGAGCTAACATTTTGGGTCCAGTGACCCTTTCTCAGAACACCTCTGATTTCTCTCCACAGATGTTACGTCTGAGCTTTTCCAGCAATTTCTATTTTTGTTTCTGAAAACAAATCCATTTTCTCCAATTTCTCCTTGTCGCAAATAGTCTCAAACCAGGCAACATCCTAGTAAATCATTTCTGTACCATCACCAGAGCTTTCACATCCTTCTGGTAGCATGGCCTAAGGGACCTGGAGTGTTCCAATTGATCAAATAATCCAGATAATCAACAGGTCCACATAATCGATGTAAAAACACACACAGCGTAATAAAACTGTATTACAGGAGGTGTACACACCACTTATACTTTATTTGCAACATAAGTCACTTAAATGATATTGCAGTTTTGCCTTAAATAAAACCTAGCAACTGTCTATTCGAACATTGCAGTAAATTGTGTTAGTTGAGGAGAAATTGACTCAAACTTCAATCAACTGTTGATATATTGCGTGGGCATTCGATTGAATAAGTATATTTACAGTGAGGTAAATAATTTTTAAAAACTATAATAATTGCACAACAATAAACTTGGTGGTATTTGAGGTAAATAATTTTTGCTGGTTTATCAAGAGTGCCTGTTCATAAAGTGCAGTTAAACAAAGTTTGCTGTAAATCCTATCCTACAAATCTTCTCCAATAATTTCCCAACCAGGGACGTAAGGCTCACTGTCCTGTAATTTTCCAGATCATCTCCATTGCCTTCTTTAGACAAATCAATTATTCTCCAGACCTTCAGGACCTCGCCTGTGACCAAAGAGGATACAAAACATTCATACAAGGCCTCAGCAATTTTATAGTCTGCTCCTCTCAGTCTTCAGACATAGGTCCCTCATGTCCCAGGGCTTGTCTAATTTAATCCTTTTCAAAACACTCAACACTACCTTCTTTTTATACTGGCAATATCCTAGAATATCAACATACTCATCCCGAGATTCATTACTATGTCCTCCTTTGTGAATACCGACGCAAAGTATTCATTAGATTCTCACCCTGGCTCCATGCATAAATTCTCTCTGTCTCTGAGTACCTTTTCCCCAGCTAACCTCTTGCTCCTCATATATATTTAAAAAGCCTTGGGATTTTCCATAATCCCCGTAGCCACCAACTTTTCATGGCTACCCTAAGTCCTTATTTAAGTTCTATTCCACTATCTTTGTGTTCTTTGATGGCTCTGTTTTCAGTTTCTCAAACCTTACACATGCCTCCTTTTTGTTTTGATTAAGCTCTCAATTTCTCTTGTCATCCAAGATTCCTGGATCCTACCATTCTTATCCTTCATTATGACAGAATATGCTGGTGTTGAACTCCGGTCAACTAGCCTTTAAAAGATTCCCACATGTCAGATTTACCCTTAAACAGTTGCCCCTAGTCTACACTTCCCAGTTCCTGCCTAATATTGTGGTGGTTAGCCTTCCCCCAGTTTAGTACTTTCATCCAAGGACTAATCCGTAAGTCACTTAAAACTTACAGTTTATGGTCACTGTTCCTGAAATGTTCCCTCACTGAAACTTTGATCATCTGGTGAGGATTATTCCCCAATATCAGGTCTATTCTCTCATAGGATGATTTACATGTTGTTTATTAAAGCTATCCTGGACATACCTAACAAATTCCCCACCATCGAAACCCCTGGCACTGAATAAGGCCGAGTCAATATAGGGGAAGTTAAAATCACCAAGCAGAAGAATCCTGTTGTTTTTGCAACTTTCCATAAACTGCCCAGATCTGTCCTCTATCACCTACTGGCTCAGCTACAGCTACAAAAACGCTCTTCTTTGCCCCAACTACAGAGTTCCCTATCACTATAATTCGCAGATACTTCAACCCTCCCTGATGTACAACAGTCATGGTGCCACTTAGGAGACTCAAATTCAGGTCTAAGCTGCTCCAGAAGTGTGTAAAAACATTTCTGAGATGATTGATCAAAAGGTAGTGAGAACTGGCATTGACCAGCAGGCAGACTAATGTCTAGGCCAGCATTTCTCCACCATGTAAGAAGTCATTTTAAATTGCATCTCCTGGCCATTAACCTTATTAACCATTGTCCCATCACTAACCCTGGGATGAGTTCCTTGAAAGTGGCATTGTATGTAAACAGGGTGGTGAAGAGAGCATTTGGCATGCTTGTCTTCATTGGTCAGAGCATTGAGTATAGATTTGAGACGTCATGTTGCAGCTTTCCAAGACAATGGCGAGGTCACGTTTGAAATACTGCGTACAATTCTGTTCGCTCTACAATGGGAAGGATGTTTATAAACTGGAAAAAAATGCATAAAGTTTCCGGTAAGGTGGAAGTGGAGTAGGGTTGTGAGCCCAGGGCTCATCCACTCGATCTGCTTTTATTTTTGCTTCTTTTATTTTCCTTCTTTTTTTTTGATTTTATTTTTACTTACCTCTTGGTGAAGAGCTTGGTCACAGTGGGCATCAGCAACGGTGAGGGAGCCAAGCAGCGTGAACTTGTGGCAGTGGTGTTGGAGGCAAGTTTGGGTTCCCAATGATTCATGCATTGATGGTGCAGTTCTAGCGCTGGCTCATGGCTGCTTCTGCTGAGGTGAAGTTGGGTTCCTGGCAGTTCTAGCACAGATTCATGGTGGAGGCAGAGGCGAGTTTGGGCCCAGTATGAGACCCAATGGCATCAGCAGTGGCTGCATCAGCAAGTTTTGGCCCAAAGTGGACGTATAGTGGGGTTTGGTTTTGACCGATTTGGCACACGGCAGCATCGTTGCTGAGTATATTGATGAGATCGAGCAAGGATTCTTAGTGGCGGGGCGACGATGGAGACAAGGTGACACCCATGGGTGGCAAATTTCGATTGAATGGCATGGCAAGGGGAATTATGCCAGGCCACTGGGCCCTGACTCACGATGGAACATTTAACAAGGGGACTGTAAAGTTGGACACTCACTTCATTTCTTAATTTTTCTGCATTTATATTCTATCTTTTGGTTTATTTTTAAGATGGCGCGGTGGAGGCTGGCAACACCCTGCAATATTTCCACTGTATTTTGTAACAAGATACATGTGACAGTAAATAAATCAAATCAAATTTTTAAAATTACAAGAATGTTCCCAGGACTGGATGGTTTGGGGTATAAGGAGTGACTGGATAGACTGGGACTTTTTCTCCTGGAGCATCGGAGTCCGATAGGTGACCCTAAAGAGGTTTATAAAATCATCAAGGGCACAGATAAAGTGAATAGCCAAGGTCGTGTTTACCTGGGTAGGGGTGTCCAAAACTAGAGGGCATAGATTTAAAGTGAGAGGGGAAAGATTTAGATGGTCCTGAGGGGCAGCATTTTGATGATATGGAAATGCCATTGGTGGACTGGGTGTGGATGAAATCAAAAGTCACACGGCACCAAGTCATAGTCTAACAGGTTTATTTGAAATCAAAAGCTTCCGGAGCACTGACTTTACCTGATGAAGGAGCCATGCTCCAAAAGCTTATGATTTCAAATAAACCTGTTGGAGTAGAACCAGGTGCAAAGTTTTTACACAGCGGTTGTGATGGTGTCAGCTGCTGGATGAAGTAGTAGAGGTGGATACGTTTAAGATTTAGAAAAGATTTAGAGGGATATGGACTAAGTACATGCAGATGTGACTGGTTCAGTTTAGGATACATGGTGAGCATGGATGAGTTGGATCTATGGGTCCATTTCCATGCTATAGGACACTGACCTGGCTGTTGCTACTTTCCCCTGAAAGGCCATTAACCCTCTCCTCCAGCAGTGTACCTCTGGAAAGGGAATTGTCATAGGAGACTTCTGCATTGCCTGCCTATGCTTACTCGTCTTCCTGGTGGTCACCCAACCCTTTCTCTCTGTGTAGCCTTACTAGTGGCATGAACAGCTCACTAAATGTGCTATCCGCAACATTCCCAGCCTCATGGATGCTTTAATCATGGGCCCATCCTCAGGAAAGAGTTAACTCTCTGTTCTTTTGAAAGTAGGTGGATTAAAAGTTCACAGTCATTATGAGATTATCAACCCCTTTATTAAAAGAAGAATGAACAAAGGCATTCATTGATGGGATTTGAATAAAGGACATTTCCCAAATTGCTTAATTTTTTTATTTAAATACTCTTGGTCTTTTTTAGTTACTTTCTCAGATTTCTCTTTCGAGAAGACAATATTTTAGATTAGCATCTGATGTTTGCAAATCATTAAAGTAATACTTGAAAACCAAATCTGGCAAGGATTCAAATTTGACAAATCAGAATTAATTATCTTAAACAGAGACTTTTTATCAATAAAGCATGAAACACGATAAGCCAGCTTTTTAAAGGGGATTGAGGAAATAAATTTGCTGGAATGTTTCTTTCCTCAGTTTCATTTCAAGCCATCATAATGAAAAAACTGAAGAGAAAATTCATTCTCATGAATAAACCTTCAACATTATTGCTCCAAAGAATGTTGAACTTGCAGTGGAGCTGGAAAAAAACACAGCAGGTCAAGTAACATGAGAACAGCAGGCAAGTTGACATTTTGGGCAAAATTAGATTAGATTATTTACAGTGGTGATGGTGATGAGCGAGTGTAGCTGGATCAGTTCCATGGGAACCTCTACAGTAGGGAGCCGTGGTGAGGGATTAGATTCCCCATAATATGGAAACAGGCCCTTTGGCCCAACAAGTCCACACCAATCCTCCGAACAGCAACCCATCTAGACCCATTCCCCTACCTTTACCCCTTCACCTAAGACTAGGGGCAATTTAGCATGGCCAATTCACCTAACCTGCACATCTTTGGACTGTGGGAAGAAACCGGAGCACCCGGAGGAAACCCAGGCAGACACGGGGAGAATGTGCAAACGCCACACAGACAGTTGCCTGAGATGGGAATTGAACCCAGGTCCCTGGCACTGGGAGACAGCAATGCTAACCACTGTGCCACTGTGCCACCCATTGGGGAGAAATAAATGGGAGGGTGGGGTGGGTCGGGCTGGGGAAAAAGTAGGTGGATGTAGGTTGGAAGTGAATGAGATTGGCCAATGGGAGGCGTGAAGCGGTCAGGTGATAAAGAAGATGGGCAGGTTGGGTCAGATCAAGGAGGTGGGGTGGAGAGGGAGGGCTGGACCTGGGATGAGGGAGAGATTTGGAAACTGTGAATCCTGTGTTGAGGCCATAGGTTGCAAGCTCCTGAGGTGGAAGATGAGGTGTTCTTCCTTTACTTTGTGCGTGGCCTTATTTTGATGGTGGTGGAGGCCCAGAATGGAAGTGTTATTGGGGCAGTGGGTGAGTTGAAATGGCTAGCAACCAGGAGGTGGGGTTAATTGGAAACTGTGGACTATGGATGTTGCCTGAGTAGACTACATTAGGAGCAAATACTGCAGAGGTGGGAGCATTGGGAGCATAGAATTGTATTTTTGTAGGGGCAATGGGAGGAGGTGTAGTCAAAGTAACTGTGGGAATCAGTGAGCTTGAAATAGATGTCATTCTCTGGAGTGGTCATGTGTGTGGAAACAATCATGTGATCAGCAGTGACATCAGCGAAAGTGATATCATTGATTGCACGGCGGAGGTGATGTTGTTGATGTAGGCAGAAGTGACACTGTTGACATAGGTGGCTGTGTTGGTGATGGCGGCAGTGATGTTGTCCGCGGAGATGAAAGTGGCCTGATTGGCAGTGGCAGTCCCACAACCGACATCTATTTCAAACCCACCGACTCCCACAGCTACTTGACTATGCCACCTCCCAGTAACCCCTCCTGCAAAAATGTGATTCCATACTCCCAATTCCTCTGACTCCATGTATCTGCTCCCAGGATGAGCGATTCCACTCCAGGACATCTTAGATGTCTTCCTACTTCCAGGAATGGAATTTCTCCTCCCCCGTGATCAACAATGCCTTCAAATGTATCTCTTCCATCTCCTCTGCCCTCAAACCTCCATGCCCCCCCCCAACCACAACAAGAATAGAGTACCTCTGGTTCTCAAGTTCCACCCCACTAATCTCCAAATCCAACGTATCATCCTCTGTCATTTTCATCACCTGCAGTCTGACCCCATCACCAAAAAGATATTTCTTTCCGCACCTAGTTCCCTAGGTTGCTTACCTGGGGACCATTCTCTCCATCCTCGTTAGGTCTACCTTCCCCACCAACTTCTGGCACCTTTCTCTGTGGCTGCAGGAGATGTAACATCTGCTGCCACACTTCCCCTCTTACGTCCATTTAAGGCCTCAAAGAATCATTCCAAGTCTGGCAAGAATTACCTGCATTTTCTCTACCCCGATTTACTACATCCTTTGCGCCCGATGTGGTCTCCGCTACATTGGAGAGCCTGAGTGCAAACTCGGAGACCTGTTCAAGGAACATCTAGGGTTCGCATGCTCCAATCAACCGCACCTCCTGGTTGCCAGCCAACTCCCCGTCCCACTCTCCAAACAACATGCCCACCCTCAACTGACAAAATAAGGCCATATGCAAACTGGAGGAAGAACACCTCATCTTCTGCCTCAGGAGCTTACAACCTTATGGCCTCAACATAGAATTCACTAGTTTCCAAATCTCTGACCCCCCCCAATTCATTCCAGGTCCAGTCCTCCTTGTCCGCTCCACCCCCTTGATCTGACCTAACCTGTCCATCTTCGTTTTCACCTATCCAAATGACCAAGTTCATTCATCCCTGACCCGTTTCCACCTATCGCCAGCTCACCTATTTTCCCCCAGCCCCACCCTCCTCCCTCTATTTATTTTTCAGCTACCTTCCCCCTCCCTAGCGCTGATGCAGGATCCTGCCTGAAATATAAAGTCTTCTGCTTTTCTAGAACATAGAACATAGAGAACATAGAAGAATACAGCGCAGTACAGGCCCTTGGGCCCTCGATGTTGCGCCGATCCAAGCCCACCTAAACTACACTAACCCACTATCCTCCATATACCTATCCAATGCCCTCTTAAATGCCCATAAAGAGGGAGAGTCCACCACTGTTACTGGCAGGGCATTCCATGAACTAACGACTCGCTGAGTGAAGAACCTACCCCTAACATCAGTCCTATATCTACCCCCCCTTAATTTAAAGCTATGCCCCCTTGTAATACCCGACTCAATACGCGGGAAAAGGTTCATACTGTCGACCCTATCTAACCCCCTAATCATCTTGTACACCTCAATCAAGTCACCCCTAAACCTTCTTTCCTCTAGTGAAAACAGCCCCAAGTGCCTCAGTCTCTCCTCATACGATTTTCCTTTCATACCAGGCAACATCCTGGTAAACCTCCTCTGCACCCGTTCCAATGCCTCCACATCCTTCCTATAGTATGGCGACCAAAACTGCACACAATATTCCAGATGCGGCCGCACCAGAGTCTTATACAACTGCATCATGACCTCAGGACTCCGGAACTCAATTCCTCTACCAATAAAAGCCAGTACGCCATATGCCTTCCTCACCATTTAGATACTTAAAGCACATGGACTTGAGGGTAGTGTACTAACGTGGATAGAGAACTGGCTGGCAGATAGGGAAGCAAGGGGTAGGAATAAATGAGCATTTTCTGAGAGGCCCAGTGGGGCACTGCAGGGATCCGGGTTTGGACCTTAGCTATTATGGGTGGCATGGTGGCACAGTAGTTAGCACTGCTGCCTCACTGTGCCAGAGAACTGGGTTCAATTCCCCCTTCGGGCAATTGTCTGTGTGGAGTTTGCACATTCTCCCTGTGTCTGTGTGGGTTTCTTCCGGATGCTCTGGTTTCCTCCCACAGTCCAAAGATGTGCAGGTTAGGTGAATTGGCCATGCTAAATTGCCCGTAGTGTTAGGTGAAGGGGTAAATGTAGGGGTCTGGGTGGGTTGCTCTTCAGAGGGTCGGTGTGGACTTGTTGGGCCGAAGGGCCTGTTTCCACACTGTAAGTAAGTAAGTAATCTATTCACAATATATCTTAATGATTTAGTTTAATACCTTCAAGTTTGCAGACAAGGCAATGTTGATTGGAAAGCTGAACTGTGAGAGCATGCAAAGATCCTCCGTGTAATTTGGACAACTGGGCATATGCATGGCAGATGAAGAATAATGTGGCTGAATATGAGGGTAAACATTTTGACAGCAAAAACAGGAAGGCAAATTATTATCTGAATGGCATTAAATTAACAGGGGGAATATGTAACCAGACCTGGGTGTCCTTATACACCAGTCACTAAAGATAAGCATGTAGATGGAACAGACAGTCAAGAAGGCAAATGGCCAATTGACCTTCATCGTGAGAGGATTTGAGTATAGGATCAGGGATAGCTTGCTGCAAATGTACAGGACCTTGCTTAGACTATGTCTGGAACATTGTGTTCAGTTTGTGTCTGCTTATTTCAGAAAGGATGTTCTTCCTAATCACGGAATGCTGCAAAGGTTTGCCAGACTGATTCCTGAGAAGGCAGGACTGACATATGGGGGGATGTTGAATAAGTTGGGGTTATATTCACTGGAGTTCAGAAGAATGATTCTAACAGGACTCTACAGGGTAGATGCAGGACGGATGATCAGAACCAAGTGTGCCGAACCAGGAGGCACAACCTAAGGATATGAGGTAAATCATTTAGCATTGAGATTAGGAGAAATCTCTTCACCCAGAGAATAGTGATCTTGGGCAATTCCCTACCTCAGAAAGCAATTGAAGCCAATATATTGTATCATTACAAGACAGAGTTGTACATGGCACTTGGACTATGCTTTACAATCCTGTTCCACAAACACCTGATGAAGAGGCAGTGCCTCAAAAGCTACTGCTTCCAAATAAACCTGTTGGACTATAACTTGGTGTTATGTGCTTTTTAACTATCTGGATCAAATGATAGTTGGGAAAAACAAGAACAAACTATTGAGTAAAAGATCACAGAGTCATAGAGATGTACAGCATGGAAACAGACAATTTGGTCCAATTCATCATTGCCTATGAGGTATTCTAAATTAATCTAAATTACTCCCATTTGCCAGCACTTGCCCCATATCCCATTGAACCCTTCCCATTCGTATATCCATTCAGATGTCTCTTAAATATTGTAATTGTACCAGCTTCCACCAACTCCTCTGGCAGCTCATTCCTTCCATGTATGACCCTCTGCATGAAAAAGTTGTCCCTTAGGTTCCTTTTAAATCTTGCCTCTCTCACCTTATACCTATGACCTTTAGTTTTGGACTCCCCTACCCTGGAGAAATACCTTGATTATTCACTCTATCCATGCCCCTCATGATTTTATAAACTTGAAAAAGGTCACCCCTCAGTCTTTCACCCTTCGGGGTAAATAACCTCAGGCTATTCAGCCTCTCCCTATAGTTCAAACTCTCCAACCCTGGCAACATCCTTGTAAGTCTCTTCTCAACCCTTTCAAGTTTCACAAACCAAATCCAGTATGGCCTCACCTCTTGTTGGCCTGTCTACATATTGTGTCAGGAAACTCTCCTGCACACATTGAACAAACACTGACCCATCTAACGAACTTGAGCTATAGCTTTCCCAATCAATATCAGGAAAGTTAAAGTCCCCCATAACAACCACCCTATTACTGTCACTCATCTCCTGAATCACCTTCCCAATCCTTTCTGATGCTGCTTTGACCCAATGTGCTTTCTCCACTTCCACATTTTATCGATTCTGGGGTCAACAAGACACTCTACTTGGCTATCATTGTCAGGATCAACTTGCCGTGTGGCATAAGTGAGGGGCAAAAAGTGAAGTTGGGAGAAGACAATTCTGTCACAAAATTTGAAGATTTGGGTTCACAAAACAATCTTTTGTTTCTTCAATGATGCTTAAAAGTGAACTGCACAGCGAAATCAGTTCACTGGTTACTGAGTTGACGAAAGCATGTTTTTTATTGTCTTTGTGTTTTAGAATTTATTCTTTCATGTTTTCCAAAGATGTTTTTTCTGCTTATTAAAAGTAAAATCTTAGGGCAAGGAATCCCGAAAACTGTAAGATATAGGAGCAGAATTAGACCAGGCGGCCTGTTGAGTCTGTTGCCATCATTCAACCATGGTTGATATGTTTCTCAACCCAATTCTCCAGCCTTCTCCCCATAACGCTTGATCCCCTTACTAATCAAGAACCTATTTATCTATCTGTCTCACAAGCACTTGGTGCCCACAGCCTTCTGTGGCAATTAGTTCCACAGATTCGCCATCCTCTGGCTGAAACATAGCAACATAGAAAACAAGTGCAGGAGTAGGCCATTCAGCTCTTCAAGCCTGAACCACTAATCAATATGATCATGGCTGATCATGCAATCTCAGTATCCCAACCCGTGCTCACCCCATTTCCCTTGAACCCTTTAGCAGCGAGGCCACGTCCAGCTTCCTCTTGAATATATCGAATGAACTGGCCCCAAAAGCTTCCTGTGTGAGAGAATTCCACAGGTTCATACTCTGAGTGAAGAAATTCTTCCTCATCTCAGTCCTGAATGGCTTACCCCTCAGTCTCAGACTGTGGTCCTTAGTTCTGGACTTCCACAAAATTGGGAACATTCTTCCCACACCTTGCCTGTTCAGTCCCATCAGGATTTTATATGTTTCTATGAGATACCCCCCCACCCCACCCCGTCTTCCATATTCCAACGAATGGTAGCCCTGTGGATGCAGTCTTTCATCATGTCAGTCTTGCCGGCCCAGGAATCAGTCTGGTGAACCTTCGCTGGGCTCCCTCAATTGCAAAAACATCCTTTCTCAGACCAAAACTGCACACAATACTCAAGGTGTGGTCTCACCAAGGCTCTACGTAACTGCGGCAAGACACCCTTACTCTGTTACTGAAATCCTCTCACTATGAAGGAGAGCATGCTATTACATTACCTCACTGCCTGCTGCCCCTGCATGCCAACCTTCAGTGACTGTTCCACCATGACAGCCAGGTCTTGTTCCACCTCACCTTTTCCTAAACTGCCACCATCTGCCTTCCTGTTGTTATGACCAAAGTGGATAACCTCACATTTATCGACATTATATTTACCAAGTATTTGCCCACTCAGCCAGACTATCCAAGTGACCCTGTAGCCTCTTAGCATCCTCTGCACAGCACGCACTGCCACCCAGCTTAGTGTCATCTGCAAGTTTGGTGATATGACATTCAATTCCTTCATCCAAATCATCAATGTACATTCTGAACAGCTGAGGTCCCAGAACTGAGCCCTACGGCACTCCACCCATTTCTAACTCCACTGTGAAAAGGATCCATTTATTCCAACTCTCTGCTTCCTATTTGCCAACCAGTTTCCTATTCATGTCAATACATTACTTCTGATAACATGAGTTTTAATTTTTCTTCGAGAGAAAGTGAGGGCTGCAGATGCTGGAGATCAGAGCTGAAAATGTGTTGCTGGAAAAGTGCAGCAGGTCAGGCAGCATCCAAGGAACAGGAGAATCGACGTTTCGAGCATAAGATTCCTGAAGAAGGGCTTATGCCCGAAACGTCGATTCTCCTGTTCCTTGGATGCTGCCTGACCTGCTGCGCTTTTCCAGCAACACATTTTCAGTTTTAATTTTTCTTATTAATCTCTGGTGTGGAACTTCATCAAAAGTGTTTTGGAAGTCCAGATAAACAACATTTACTGATTCACCATTGTCTATTCAATTGGCCATATCTTCAAAAAGTTCCAGAAATCAAACACGATTTCCTTTTACAAAATCTGTGCTGAGACTTGGACCAATTCTATCACCACTTATCAAGTGCTCAGTTATTGCATCCTTAATGATTGACTCCAGCATTTTCCCCACCACTGATGTCAGGCTAACCAACGAAATATTCCCCATTTTCTCTCTCCCTCCTTTTTTTTAAAGAGTGGAGTTACATTAGCTACCTTCCAGTCCATTGGAACGCTTACAAAGTCTACAGAAAGCTGAAAAATTATTACCAATGCATCCATTACTCCAAGGCCACTTCCTGAAGTACTCTGGGATGCAGAGCATCAGGCCCTGGGACGTATCAGGTTTTGATCCCATCAATTTTTCCAATACCACTTCCTAACTAATAAGGATTTCACTCAGATCCTCTTTCATGCTTGATCCTTGATCCTCTAGCATTTCCGGAATTTGTATCTTCCTTACTGAAAACAATTGAAAAGTATTTGCTCAAGTAGTCTGCCATCTCTTTGTTGTCCAATATGAAATTATCTAATTCTAACTGTTAAGAGACCCAAATTTGTCATCTTCAGTTTTTTTTTCTGTTCAGTTGCAGT
Organism: Chiloscyllium plagiosum; assembly: GCF_004010195.1. Taxonomy (NCBI): domain Eukaryota; kingdom Metazoa; phylum Chordata; class Chondrichthyes; order Orectolobiformes; family Hemiscylliidae; genus Chiloscyllium; species Chiloscyllium plagiosum. Next base: position 1,573,032 of record NC_057724.1, read on the forward strand.
CAATTTTTATGTTTTCCACGAGCTTACTTTCAAATTCTATTTTCCCTTTCTGAATTAAACCCTTTGTCCTCTGCTGAATTTTAGATTTCTCCCAGTCCTCAGGTTTGCTGTTTTCTGGCCAATTTGGCTTTAATACTATTCCTGATTTCCCTTGTTAGCTATGGTTGAGCCATCCTCCCTGCTTTACTCTTACATCAGACAGAAATATACAATTGCTGAAGTTTATCTATCTGTTCTTTAAATGCCTGCCATTGCCTATATAACCTCTTAAATATCCTTGGCCAGTTTACCCTAGCAAATACATGCCTCATACCATCAAAATTAGCTTTCTCTAAGTTCAGGACCTTAGCTTCGGATCTAATTGTGTCACTCTCCACCTTTATGAAGAATTGTACCACATTCTGGTCACTCTTACCCAAAGGATCTTGTACCACATTATTACTAATTAATCCTCTCTTGTTACACAATACCCAGTCTAAGATGGTTTGTTCTCCAGTTGGTTCCTCAACATATTGGTCAAGGAAACCAACCGAGATATTTCAGGAAATCTTCTTCCATTGCATTGGTACCAGTTTGGTTAGTCCAATCAATATGTAGATTGAAGTCACTCATAATAACTGCTGTACCTTTTCTGAATACATCTCTAATTTCTTTTTTGATACAATCCCAACATCACAACTAGTGTTTGGTGGTCTGTACATAACTCCCACTAACATCTTTTTCCCTTGGGTGTTCTGCAGCTCCACCCATAGAGATTCCATATCATCTAAGCTAATGTTCTCCCATACTATTGTGTTAATCTGCTCCTTAACCAGAAATGCTACCCCAGCCCCCTTCTGTCTATCTTTTCTGAAAATTAACTAACCCTGGATGTTGAGTTCCCATCCTTGGTCATCCTGGAGTCAGGTCTCTCTGATCCTATTTATATCACATGCAGTAAAAACTGTTTGTGCAGTTAATTCATCTACCTTATTATAACTGCTCCTTGCAGTGAGACACAGATCCTTCGGGCTTATCATTTTGACATTTATTGCCCTTTTAGAATCATTCTGAAATGTGGCCCTTTTTGATTTTTATCTTTGGTTTCTCTGCCATCCACTTTAATTTTTCCCCTAACTGTCCTTCATTTCCATCTCCACTTTAATTCCCTCCGACTTCCTGCATTGTTCCCATTCCCACTACCATATTTAAACCTGCCCCAACAGCATGAGCAAATGCTCCCTTTAGGGCATTGGTTTCAGTCCTGCCCAGAATGCAGACCATCTGATTTGTCCTGGTCCTACCTCCCCCAGAACTGGTTCCAATGTTCAAGAAATTTGATTCTCTTCCTCTTGCACCATCCTTCCAGCCAAGTATTCATCTTAGCTATCCTGCCATTCCTACTCTGGCAAGCACATGGCACTGGTAGCACTGGTAGCAATCCCAAGATTAGTACCTTTGAGGTCCTACTTTTTAGTTTAACTCCTGACTCCTGACTCCCTACATTCAGCTTGTACACTCATCCCATTTTTACCTATATCGTTGGTGCCTTTCTGCACCACGATAGCTGTCTGTTCACCTTCCCCTCCCCCAAAATATTCCGAGGATGGGTCACCGGACCAGAAACATTAACTTTGATTTCTCTTCATAGATGTTGCCAGACCTGATGAGCTTTTCTAGCAACTTCTGTTTTTGCCCCTATCACTATAGCTCTGCCACTCTTCTTCCTGCTCTCTTGTGAAACAGAGCCAGCCAAGGTGCCATGAAACTGGCTGCTGTCACCTTCCCCCAATGAGCCATCTCCCCCAGCAGTATCCATAACAGTATTCCTGTTTTGGAGGGGGATGATCACAGGGGACCCCTGCACTGCATTCCTACTCTTCCTCTGTCTGGTGGTCACCCATTCTTTATCTTTCTCAGCAAATCTAAACTGCAGTGTGACCAACTTACTGAATATGCTATCCTTGATTCCCTCAGCCTCATGATTACTCCAAAGTGAATCCAAAGCATCCCAGAGCTGTCAAGCAGTCAGACAAAAGCTGCAGCTGGACACACTTCCTGCTCATGTAGGAGTCAAGGACATCAGAACTGTCCCTGAATTCCCACATTGCACAAGACGAGCATGACATGGGTCTGGGATTCCCTGCCATGACTTAGCCCTTAAGTTAACAACAGTAGTAAAGTGAAGAGAAAATAAGAGAGAAGAAAAGACTACTCACCAGTCACTCACTTACAGTCTGCCTTTGACTTCACAGTTAAACTTGCTTCTATTTCTCCTTTACCCTTGTGTTTTCAGCAGCTGCAGTTGTTCGTTCCTCCTCAAACTGCCGTACCTCTGGCTCTCATCCTTACATTCTTCCACGTCTTTCCTATAATGAAGTGACCAGAACTGAACACAATATTGCAGCTCTTAAAATCAATCCCCCTGCTAATGAAAGCCAATGCACCATTTGCCTTCTTAACAACCCTATCAATCTGGATGGCAACTTTAGGGATCTATGGACATGGACCCCAAGATCCCTCTGTTCCTCCACACTGTCAAGAATCCTGCCTTTAACCCTGTATTTTGCATTCAAATTTGAACTTCCAAAGTAAATGACTTTACGTTTTTCCAGGTTGAACTCCATCTGCCACTTATCAGCCCAGTTCTGCATCCTGTCAATGTCACGTTGCAACTCACAACAGCCCTCCACACTATCCACAACTCCACCAACCATCGTGTCATCAGCCAACTTACTATCCCACCCTTCAACTTCCTCATCAAAGTCATTTATAAAACTCACAAAGAGCAGAGGTCCTAGAACAGATCACTGCAGAACACAACTGGTCACTGAGCTCCAGGCTAAATACTTGCCATCTACTATCGCCCTCTGTCTTGCATGAGCCAACCAATTCTGTATGCAGACGACCAGATTCCCTGTACCAGACAGCCAGATTCCCTGTATCCCATTCCTACTTACGTTTTGAATGAGCCTACCATGAGGAACCTTATCAAATACCTTTTTAAAATCCATATACAAGGAGAAAGTGAGGTCTGCAGATGCTGGAGATCAAAGTTGAAACTTTATTGCTGGAACAGCACAGCAGGTCAGGCAGCATCCAGGGAACAGGAGATTCGACGTTTCGGGCACAGGCCCTTCTTCAGGAATCATTCCTGAAGAAGGGCCTGTGCCCGAAACGTCGAATCTCCTGTTCCCTGGATGCTGCCTGACCTGCTGTGCTGTTCCAGCAATAAAGTTTCAACCAAAATCCATATACACCACATCCACTGTTCGACCTTCATCGATGTGTTTTGTCACATCCTCAAAGAATTCAATCAGGTTTGTGAGACATGACCTGCCCCTCACAAAGTCATGCTGACTATTTCTAATCAAACTATGGTTTTCCAAGTAATCATAAATCCTGTCTCTCAGAATCCTCTCCAATACTTTGCTCACCACTGACATAAGACTGACTGCTCTTTAATTCCCAGGGTTATCCCTATTCCCTTTTTTGAACAAGGGAATAACATTTCCTATCCTTCAACCATCTGGCACTACTCCAGAGGAAAGTGAGAATGCAAAGATAATCACCAAAGGAATAGCAATCTCTTCCCTTGGTTCCTATTGCAACCTAAGGTATATCTCACCTGATCCAGGAGATTTATCGATAATTATATTTTCCAACATTTTCAGCACATTCTCCTCCCTAACATCAACCTGTTCTTGCACGTCACTCTGTTTCATGCTGTCCTTAGAAACATCAAGCTCTCTCTCCGTCGTGAATTCTGAATCAAAGTGTTTATTATGGACCTCCCTACCACCTCTGACTCCAGGCACAAGTTCACTCCACTATCTCTGATCGGTCCTATCCTCACTCTGGCTATCTTCTTGTTCCTTACATAAGTGCAGAATGCCTTAGGGTTTCCCCAATCCTATCCATTAAAACTTTTTCATGCCCCCTTCTAGTTCTCCTAAGTCCATTTGTCATTTCCTTCCTGGCTATCTTGTAACCCTCTAAAGCCCTGTCTGATCCTTACCTCTTTAACCTGAAGTCAGCTTCCTTCTCCTTTTTAACTAGATGTTCCACATCCCTCACCAACCTTGGTTCTTTCAAACTACCATCCCTTCCTTGCCTCAGTGGGACAAACCTGTCCAGCACTATCAGCAGGTACTTCCTAAATAACCTCCACATTTCTGTCGTGCATTTCCCTGAGAAGATCTAATCCCAATTTAGGCATCCCTGTTCCTGCCTAATAGGATTTACTGTTCCTTGCCACCAACTGGATTCATTCCTCCCATTGACCAACCAGGTTGATGAGATTAGATTACTTACAGTGTGGAAACAGGCCCTTTGGCCCAACAAATCCATACCGACCTGCCAAAGTGCAACTCACCCAGACCCATTCCCCCACATTTATCCCTTCACCTAACACTACGGGCAATTTAGCATGGCCAATTCACCTAAGCTGCACATTTTTGGACTGTGGGAGGAAACCAGAGCACCTGGAGACATGGGGAGAATGTGCAAACTCCACACAGCCGGTCGCCTGAGGCGGGAATTGAACCTGGGTCTCTGGCGCTGTGAGGCAGCAGTGCTAACCACTGTGCCACCATACCCTCTACTTGTCTTCACCCATTCCCCCTTCACCACCCTGCCCCAGGCACCTCCTTTATCTGCAGCTCCCCCACAAATGTGCCATGTTTTCACACTGGTTTGATGAATTTACTCATGAAGAATTACTTGAGCGCCCTTGGAAAGAGGCTTATTACTTGCTTTAAATTAATTCTGACATCTGAGCTGCGCTCACTGTTCACTACTTTTATAATCACTGTGGCTCAGTGGGCACTAGTGCTGCCTCACAGTACCAGGGACCCAAGTTCGATTCCAGCCTCAGGCAACTATTTGTGTGGAGTTTGCACTATCTCCCTGTACCTCCCTGTGTGGGCTTCCTCCAGATGCTCGGTTTCATCCCTCAGTGCAAACATGTGGCAGGTTAGGCAGGTTAGCCATGCTACATTGCCCATAATATCAGGATGAGAAGGTTAGATGGATTAGCCATGGGGAATGCAAGGCTGTAGGGACAGGGTTGGTCTGGATGGAATGTGGAATGCTCTTCAGAGTGTCAGTGTGGACTCGATGGGTTGAATGGCCTGCTTCCACACTGCAGGGGTTCTGCGATTCAATCTTCTGCATAGTATTTAGACAGCAGAATTCCATGACAGTCTCAAATTCAGCTGATAATCACATCTGGTTCGCCATTTCTGTTTTAAACAAAACTTTGGCTTTTCTGTATTGTAACAGTTCAGTCCATTGCTCCGAGTTATGATGCTTAATGTAAACGAACACGGTTCCTTCAGTAAAACACAAACACTTTAAGCCAGTGATGTTTTAAGCTCTAGGTTAGTACCAAGGTTTCATATTTCCTCCTTTTTATTTCATTCAACTTAATTTAATTAATCTTAATTTCTGTTAACCCAGCAATTTTAGGTTAATATCTCTAAATTACATTTCACTGTGGTATTCCCCCACTAACCTTCATCAGAAATGAGGTTTTAAGTTTCACCTTCTGTTTGTGTGAACATGTTGTTTTGTACACTCTGTCCTGTTAATATTCCTGATAAGTCTCTATTTACTGCCAGAGACCCCCTGAAGCCCCAGATACCTTCCCCTGCAACCAGAAAAGATGCAAAACCTGCCAATACACCACCCTCCTCACCTCCATCCAGGGCCACAAACAGTCCTTCCTGGTGAGACAAAGGTTCACCAACCTCTCTTCCAGCCTAGTTTACTGCATCAGGTGCTCCCGATGTCGTCTTCTCTATGTCAAGGAGACCAAATGTAAACTTAGGGAATGGTATACCGAGCAGCGCAGCCAGGCCTGCAGGGGCTGACTGGATCTCTTAGTTACCACCCATTTGAATTACCCTAACCTTTCCAACATGACCATCCTTCGCCTCCTCCATTGCCACAATGAGCCACACTACACATTTGAGGAACAACACCTCAAATGTGTAGTGGGCGGCACGGTGGCACAGTGGTTAGCACTGCTGCCTCGCAGCGCCAGAGACCCGGGTTCAATTCCCGCCTCAGGCGACTGTGTGGAGTTTGCACGTTCTCCCCGTGTCTGCGTGGGTTTCCTCCGGGTGCTCCGGTTTCCTCCCACAATCCAAAGATGTGCAGGTCAGGTGAATTGGCC
>NC_057724.1:1579217-1609925 GCF_004010195.1 Chiloscyllium plagiosum
ACTGTAATGTAATCTAATCTAATCATGTAATCTAATCTAATCTAATCAAACACCTCATCTTCCGCTGGGCAGCCTACAGCCTCCAGGGCTCAATACTCATTTCTCCAATTTCAAATAACTTACCTCCCCATCCCCCAACTCCCTTCCCAGCCCCTCCCCCTCCTATCCAATGCTCCCTGCCACCAACTGGATTCATTCCTCCCATCGCCTAGGTCGTACCCTCTACCTCTCTTCAGCTATCCTCACTTCACCACTCTGTCCCCTGCCACCCTCTTTATCTGCAGCTCCCACACCCACCTCCCGTCCTGAAGAAGGGTTACACTCGAAACGTCGACTTCTCCACCTCCTGATGCTGCCTGGCTTGCTGTGTTCTTCCAGATTAAGATTAGATTCCCTACAGTGTGAAAACAGGCCCCTCGGCCCAACAAGTCCACACCGACCTTCTGAAAAGCAACCCACCCATACCTATTCCCTGACATTTACCCCTGACTAATGTACCTAACACTATGGGCAATTTAGCATGGCCAATTCATCTAATCAGCCTCCTGCTTGTGTATTTTAGAAATTCTGTAAATCAAGACAGAGAAATCCCCTCCCCAGATAATCAGGGAATTTAATTGAAATAGTCAACCTGCATCTTATTTATGCGATGATTACATTTGATCACCCAGGCCTATACACATCTCACATTACTCTGACATTAGAAGTTGCGGCTGTACAGGACATTGGTTAGGCCACTGTTGGAATATCGCATGCAATTCTGGTCTCCTTCCTATTGGAAAAATGTTGTGAAACTTGAAAGGGTTCAGGAAAGATTTACAAGGATGTTGCCTGGGTTGGAGGATTTGAGCTATAGGGAGAGGTTGAATAAGCTAGGGCTGTTTTCCCTGGAGTGTCAGAGGCTGAGGGGTCCCCTTATAGAGGTTTATAAAATCATGAGGGGAATGGATAGGATAAATAGACAAAGTCTTTTCCCTGGGGTAAGGGAGTCCAGAACTAGACGGCATAGGTTTAGGGTGAGAGGGGAAAGAAGGGTTAGAAGGAGTGAAAGTAGACGAGTCCCCTGGGCTGGATGGGATTTATCCAAGGATTCTCTGGGAAGCTAGGGAGGAGATAGCAGAGCCTTTGGCTTTGATATTTGAGTCGTCATTGTCTACAGGTTTAGCACCTGAGGACTGGAGGATTGCAAATGTTGTGCCCTTGTTCAAGAAGGGCAGCAGAGATGACCTGGGTACTTCTGTTGCAGGAAAGGTTTTGGAAAGGATTATAAGAGATGAGATTTATAATCATCTAGCAAGCAACAATTTGATTTCAGATAGTCAACATGGTTTCGTCAAGGGTAGGTCGTGTCGCACAAACCTCATTGAGTTTTTTGAGAAGGTGACCAAGCATGTAGATGAGGGTAGGGCAGTTAACGTGGTATAGATGGACTTCAGTAAAGCCAAGATTCCACATGATAGGCTGATGGAGAAAATGCAGAGGCATGGAATTGAGGGTGATTTAGTAGTTTAGATTAGAAATTGGCTTTCTGAAAGAAGGCAGCAAGTGCTGGTTGATGGAAAATATTCAGTCTGGAGTCCAGTTACTAGTGGTGTTCCACAAGGATCTGTTTTGGGAACCACTGCTGTTTGTCATTTTTATAAATGACTTAGACGCAGGCACAGGTGGATGGTTTAATAAATTTGCAGACGACACTAAAGTCGGTGGAGTAGTGGACAGTTTGGAAGAATGTTACAGGTTGCAGGCGAACTTGGATAAACTGCAGAATTGGGCTGAGAGGTGGCAAATGGAGTTCAATGCAGCTAAATGTGAGGTGATGCACTTTGGGAAGAATAACAGGAAGGTAGAGTACTGGGTCAAAGGAAAGATTCTTGGTAGTGTAGATGTGCAGAGGGATCTTGGAGTCCATGTGCAAAGATCCCTGACAGTTGCCACTCAGGTGGATAGTGCTGTTAAGAAGGCATACGGTGTGTTAGGTTTCATTTGTAGAGGGATTGAGTTCCAGAACCACAAAATCATGCTGCAACTATACAAAACACTGGTGCGGCCACACTTGGAATATTGTGTACAGTTCTGGTCGGCCTATTACAGGAAGGATGTGGAAGCATTGGAAAAGGTGCAGAGGAGATTTACCAGGATGTTGCCTGGTCTGGAGGGAAGGTCTTATGAGGAAAGGCTGAGAGACTTGGGTCTGTTCTCATTGGAAAGAAAAAGACTTAGGGGGATTTAATAGAGACATACAAGATGATCAGAGGATTAGATAGGGTAGACAGTGAAAGACCTTTTCCTAGGATGATGACGTCAGTTTGTACAAGAGGGCATAACTACAAATTGAGGGGTTATAGATTTAAGACAGATGTCAGAGGCAGGTTCTTGGCGCAGAGTGCGGTAAGGGCGTGGAATACCCTACCTGCTAATGTAGTCAACTCAGCCACATTAGGGAAATTTAAACAATCCTTAGATAAGTACATGGATGATGATAGTGTAGGGGGATGAGCTGAGAATAGTTCACAGGTCAGTGTAATATCGAGGGCCGAAGGGCCTGTTCTGCGCTGTATTGTTCTATGTTCTATATGAAAGAGACCTACAGGGCAACTTTTTCACTCAGAGGGTGGTACGTCTGTGGAATGAGCTGCCAGAGGAAGTGGTGGAGGCTAGTACAATGGCAACATTTAAAAGGCATCTGGATGGGTATATAAATAGGAAGGGTTTAGAATGATATGGGCCAGGTGCTGGCAAGTGGGACTAGATTGGGTTGGGATATCTGGTCGGCATGGACAAGTTGGACCGAAGGGTCTGTTTCTGTGCTGTACATCTCTGTGACTCTATGTTTATGTTCTTTCTTATTCATTCATAAGGTATGGGCATTACTGGCCGAACCATCATGCACTGATTCCCTCAAAGTTCCCAGAAGGTAATTAAAAGCCAGCCACATTGTCTCTGGAGTCACTGGAATGTCACTTGAAGGTGGCCAAAGAGGTGGATGAGGGTAGACGGTTGATGTAGTGTACATGACATTCAGTAAGGCATTTAATAAGGTTCCCCATGGTAGACTATTGCACAAAGTATGGAGGCATGGGATTGAGGGTGATTTGGCAGTTTGGATCAGAAATTGGCTAGCTAAAAGAAGACAGAGGGCGGCGGTTGATGGGAAATGTTCATCCTGGAGTTCAGTTACTCGTGATGTACAGCAATGATCTGTTTTGGGGCCACTGCTGTTTGTCATTTTTGTAAATGACTTGAATGAGGGCGTAGAAGAATTGGTTAGTAAATTTGTGGATGACACTATGGTTGATAGAGTTGTGGATGTTGCAGGTTACAGAGGGACACAGAAAAGCTGCAGAGCTGGGCTGAGAGGTGACAAATGGAGTTTAATGCGGATAAATGTGAAGTGGTTCACTTTGAAAACAACAGAAATAAAGCATACTGGGCTTATGGTAAGATTCTTGATAGTGTAGATGAGCAGAGAGATCTAGGTATCCAAGTACCTAGATCCCTGAAAGTTGCCACACAGCTTGATAGGGTTATTAAGAAGGCATACAGTGTGTTGGCTTTTATTGGTAGAGGGATTGAGTTTCAGTCATAAAGTCATATTGCCGCTGTGCAAAACTCTGGTGCGGCTGCACTTGGAATATTGCATACTGTCATCCCATTACAGGAAGGATGTGGAAGCATTGGAAAGGGTGCAGAGGAGATTTACCAGATTGTGCCTGATATGGAGGGATGGTCTTATGAGGAAAGGCTGAGGGACCTGAGGCTGTTTTCATTAGAGAGAAGAAGGTTGAGAGGTGACTTAAAAGAGATATAAAACAATGATCAGAGAATTAGATAAGGTGGACCATGAGAGCCTTTTTCCTAGGATGGTGATGGCTAGCACGAGAGGACATAGCTTTAAATTGAGAGGTGATTGATATAGGACAGATGTCAGAGGTAGTTTCTTTACTCAGAGAGTAGTAAGGGCGTGGAATGCCCTGCCTGTAACAGTAGTAGATTCATCAACTTTAAGGGCATTTAAATGGTCATTGGATAACAATAACGCGCTTTGGCGGGTCGGTGTGGACTTGTTGGGCCGAAGGGCCTGTTTCCACACTGTAATGTAATCTAATCTAAAAACATATGGATGAGAATGGAATAGTGTAGGTTAGATGGGCTTCCGATTGGTTTCACAGGTCAACGCAACATCAAAGGCTGAAGGGCCTGTACTACACTGTAATGTTCTATGTTCTTGGTAAGACCAGGTAAGGAAGGCAGATTTCCCTTCCTTAAAGGACATGAATGAACCATACAGAAGTCTATTGTTCCGTATGTCATCTCACTCAATTAATCTCAACTCAATTATTGGAGCAGATTGATTCAGTTCCCCATTGTGCAATTTTGAAGAGGATGCAAACAACCTTCAAGAGGACTTGGGCAGTCAAAATTAAACATGGTAGATGCAAAATCATATGAGAAGTGTGAAGATACTCACTTCAAAAGAAAAACAAAGGATAGAATAGCTCTCAAATGTTGAGTGTGAGAAATGTAGGTGTTTTGATCTAATCTGTGGGATATATAGGTATACAGAAGAACCTCGATTATCCGTCATTCAATTATCCAAATTTCAGATTATTCGGCAGGATCGCAAGGTCCTGATGCTTGGCTAAACTATGTTATCCGGCTTTCAATTATCCGGAATTCAAATAACCGACCAAAATACTCCCTGCTCGTGTTCTTCGGATAATCGAGGTTCCTCTGTAATTTTTAATATGACTTGTCATGAATTTGGGTTTCTGATTCTTGAGAGAGTAACTCATGATTTTCGCGTGTGTCTGAAATTAATGAGAGCCATTTAGCCCTTCCAGTTTGTTCTGCCATTCACTATGTTTATAGCTGATCATTCAACTCAGCACTCTGTTCCTGCTTTCTTCCCTTTAGCTCTAAGAACTAACTCCTTCGTGGAAGCATTCAAAGTTTTCTGTGGCAGAGAATTCCACATGCTCCCCACTCTCTAGGTGAAGACATTTCTCATTTTAGTCCAAAGTGGCTTGCTCTGTATCCTTAAACTGGAACCCCTAGTTCTGGATTCCCCAGTAACAAAGATCGAGTTATAGTCATAGACTCATAGAAATTGGCAGTACAAAGAAAGACCCTTCAGTCTTTCACGTCTGCATTTGTCAAAAACCAGCTCCTAACTCTTCTAATCCCATTTCTCAGCATGGTCAATAGAAACATCCTTCCAGCATTTATCCTGTCTATTGCCATTGGCATCTTATAGATTTCTATGCGATCTCCCACCCCTTCTTTCTTTTAAATGACAATGAATATAGTCCTGATTGATCCAGGCTCTCTTCATACATTGGTCCTGCAATCATCATAGTCAACATTTGTTGCATTCACTTCATAGGCAGAGCATCCTTCTTTGATAAGGAGATCAAAACTGTACACATCTGGGAATGGTCCCACCAAGGCCCTGTACAAGCAAGACATCCTTGCTCCTACATACAAATCCTCTCACTATGAAGCCCAATATACTATTTGCCTTCTTCACGCCCTGCTGCCCCTTCACACTTATTTTCAATGACTGGTGTACAAGGACAACCGGTCTTGTATACTTCCCCCTTTCCAATTCCTTGCCATTCAGTTTATAATCTGCCTTCCTATTTTTGCTACCAAAGTGGTTAACCTTATTTTTATTCACATTAAATGTCATCTGAGGTGCATTAGCTCATTTTGGGTGGCATGGATGCTGGTTAGCACTGCTAACTTACAGCGTCGAGACCTGGGTTTGGTTCCACCCTCAGGCGACTGTCTGTCTGGAGTTTGTACATTTTCCTGAGACTGTGTGGGTTTCCTCCGGGTGCTCCAGGTTCCTCCCACAGTCCTGTTTGGTCTTCTCTTGGAACAGGAGAGGTAGTTGTGTACCACACTGTTGACAAGAAAAAGAAGGGCTGAAGTAGGGTTTATGCCCGAAACGTCGATTCTCCTGTTTCTTGGATGCTGCCTGACCTGCTGCGCTTTTCCAGCAACACATTTTCTGCTACCACACTGTTGACGTTGACCTGATTGAAGTCACCAGCTATGATGACTAAGGCCTCAGAGTATTCCATTTTAAGGCTATTTGTAGCGATGTATATTTCATCATGTTCACTCTTCGCTTCTGCATATGCTGTCAGGATAGCACAAGTGAAGTCCCACAGCAGGTAGTAGTGACAGTACTTTACTATTAGCTATTCTAGGTCCGGGGAGTAGCACCTTGCTAGGGTCATCACGTCTGAGCACCAAGAAGTGTTCATTAGCAGGCATACCCAACCATTCCTTGCCTTGCCCAGCAGGACAGACCAGCCAGTGAATTAATAAGCCCTCAGGTTAAAAGACAAAGTCAGGTGAAGCAGAATTGAGACAGGTCTCTGTAAAACAGAGCACATAGCAGCTTCTCAAATCTGTTTTGATAGGTGAGTTTATAGAATCATTGAATCCCCAGTGCAGGAACAGACTATTCACCCCAACAAGTCCACAGCTTCCCATTGAACAACATCCCACCAAGACCCATCCCCCTACACGAACCCTGTAACCCTGCATTTCCTGTGGCTAATGCACCTAATCCACACATCCCTGAACATTATGGGCAATTTAGCATGGTCAATTCACCTAACTTGCATATCTTTGGACTGTAAGAGGAAACTGGAGCACCATGAGGAAACTCACTCTCCCATAGAGATAATGCGCAGGCAGTCACGCAAGATTAGAATTGAACGCGGACCCCTGGTGCTGTGAGGTAGCAGTGCAAACCACTGAGTCACTGTGCCACTCTTTTCTATTCTTTTGTTCTTTCTTCATCCAGCTTGTTTTCAATAGCTTGTACATTTATCAGGCATATGCTAGAGAAGGGGAATTTGAAAGCATGATGTTTCAATCTCATCTGCAAGCTTCTGGTCAAGTCTGAAAGTCAGTGTGGGTAGTATGCTGTTCCAAAAGATGTAGCCTGCAAGGTCCTGGTACATAAATCCCACCTGTAAATGGTTAATGTTCAGCTTTATTGTGATATGAAGTGTTATATGAACAAGGGTTAATTGAACCTCTTTATTCAGAGACTGTGATTAATGTCAGTCTCCAAGGCTTCTGCTGGTGTCACCAGAGGATTTCCCTCTTCTATTAAAAATGGATTACTTTCAATATATTATCCCACAATATCAATAGGACTATCACCTCTGACTCTAACACAGCTTAGAAGCTCCAGAGAGAAGGAGAGGAGTGATTGGAATCTGAGAACAGAAGATTAAAACATTATATTAATGAGTCAAAATCAGACAGCAACACATGAGAATGCTACAACAATGAAATTATTAAACTGGAATCATTCATCAATTGACAGGAGCTTTTCCTGGGAACTGGACTATCTTTCCACATACAACACTTCAACTCCCCCTCCCATTCCACCAAGGACATGCAGGTCCTTGGACTCATCCATTGCCAGACCATAGCAACACGACGGCTGGAGGAAGAGCGCCTCATCTTCCGCCCAGGAACCTCCAATGCCCCTCCCCCAAGTTCCTCCTCCCTACCTTTTATCTTAGTCTGCTTGGCACACCTTCCTCATTCCTGAAGAAGGCCTCATGCCCGAAACGTCGATTCTCCTGCTTCTTGGATGCTGCCTGACCTGCTGCGCTTTTCCAGCAACACATTTTCAACTATGACGTTCTACCATTGGATAGAATCATAGCATCGCTAAGGGTGGAAACAGTCCGTTCGGCCCATCGAGTCCACACAACCCTCCACAGACCATCCCGCCCAGACGCACCCACCTACCCGATCCCTGTAATCCTGCATTTCCCATGGCTAACCCATCTAGCCTGCACATCCCTGAACACTATGAGCAATTTAGCATGGCCGATCCACTAACCTGCACATCTTTGGACTGTGTGAGGAAACCGAAGCACCTGGAGAAAACCCAGGCAGATATGGGAAGAATGGAGATAGAGTGTGGTGCTGGAAAAAAGCACAGCAGGCCAAGCAATGACCGAGAAGGGAAGTTGATGTTTTCACTGATGTTGCCAAGCACACTGCGCCTGTGACTGCTGGTGAGCATATTGCCTACCACGACACCCCCTCCAGCCACACCACTCCCACGATCGCAGCCGGCCACATTGCTTCTGCTGACGCCATCGAGCACACTGCTTCCATTGATACCACTGATCCTGTGGCCGCTGACATCACATGACCCACTCCAGAGAAAATCTCCACCCCAACTTCCGAATCCAGCTCAACAATAGGCCCCAGACCCAAGCCCTACTGGTATTTACCATCTCCCCAGATCTCCCATGCACTGAGGACGAATGGTCAGTCCTCAGCAAAGGAATCACCTTCAATCCACTATGCCCACATGCCAACAGATTTTGCGCATGCCAAGATGTCAAACTCCTTTTTTACACTGCCTCTGCCTCCACGCCTACTTCTTCGAACTTGAATCCTGCCCACCTTCTGAAGACTCCTTTTCCCGCCTTCAACAAAGTCCATGAGTCCTGATGAAAGATTCTGACCTAAAACGTCGATTCTCCTGCTCCTTTGATGCTGCTTGACCTACTGCGCTTTTTCCAGCTCCTCGTTTCATCAGCCCAGATTATGCCTATTTCTGTAACTGAAATGGTCCAGAGGCATCCCTGCCTCAACTCATCTACTACTGAAGCACTCATTCATGGCTTTGTTAAATCCAGAAATTTTAGAAAACTATTCTACCTAGTCACACAGTTACAAGCCTCAGTATATTCCCCTTCATTACGTTTTCCTTCAAGTATGCCTACTATGAAAGCTGATGTAATGTAGTTTTCAATACATTAGTTCTAGTAACCAACACGAAAGAGACAGGGCTCTTGTTGAGACCGAGATCTTGACTTTCATTAAAACCACTAACTAATTTTATGTTGATTGGTAGGTTTAGGGGAGATGTCAGAGGAAGGTTCTTTACACAGAGAGTGGAAAGCACTGGCAGTAGTGGTAGTAGAACGAGATACATTAGGGACATTTAAGCGACTCTTGGATAGGCATATGGATGGTATTAAAATGAAGGGAATGTAGGTTAATTTGATCTTAGAGTAGGATAAAATGTCAGTTCAACGGGTGCCAAAGGGGCTGTATTGTGCTTAACTGTTCTATGTTCTAATGGACATTATTTTGATATCTCAGACTTACATATGTAGTCTGGGTTCGATGTTAACTTTATAACTATTTCAGTATATGCGTAATGGTTTAACTGGCTAACCAAACTGTACTGCCTAGACTAACTAACACATCAATTCATTGACTCTACAGAGACCTTTTATACCAGAGTGTCGCACATTGTGATATTATCTAGCTGTCTTAAAGGCCTTTCTAATAAAACACAACAAAGATTATTTAATCTTTTTCTATCATTCCAATAGATAGTGCATTTCAAATTTTGACCATTCTTTGAAATGTATGTTCTCCAGCTAATGAACCTGGGGATTTGAACTGTTTCATTTACAGCCATCATTTCACTATAGAAGAAGTTATTTGGCCAATTGAGTCATTGTAGGTTCTCTGCAGAATAATTCCGATTCGTCCCATTCATCTGATATGAAATATTTATATCAAATTTAACTCCAGTCTCCTAACATAACCAATAAAACCTATCCCTAATATTATTCCAGTAAATTTCTACTGTATGCCATCTTTAGCATCTTTACACCTTCACACATTCTTGTATGAACTAAACAAGTATGCATCAAACATAGCAGGAGAAATTGAGAACTGCTGATTCCTGATGAAGGGCTTATGCCTGAAACGTCAATTTGCCTGGTCCTCAGATGCTGCCTGACCCGCTATGCTTTTCCAGCACTACACTCTCAACATTAAGCATAGCACCCTGACATTCATTCTTTATTTTGAAATCACACTCTGTTGCCTGTTTTCTAGCTCACTTTATCAATCCATATTAAAAAGCATTGGTCTGAGCACTTAATTCTGAGAAACATCACTGTATACCACTCACCATCCCAAAAACAGCCAAACATCAATTATTGACAAAGACCTCCTGAAGTCTCTTAATATCTTTCTTAATGTTGACTGGAGAGCTGATTTATTATAAACCTGCTATTCCTCAAATGTCATTTAATGCAATTATTATACATACTTCACAATGCACAGCACTTCTCACCTCTGACCTGCTCTTAAATGGATGGTCTAGTTCAGTGTCTGGTCAATGGAAACCCAGAGGATGTTGATAGTGGGAGATTCAATGAGAGTGAGGATCTAAAATTTGAATTTGGGCAACAAGTATATGTAGATTTTTATTAACCACAAAATGTTTTTTCAATTTAAAGGAATACGATAAAATGGCTGAGAATAGTGATTGATACCTGTGAACCTGTACTGCTGATTTGTAGAATTAAGCTGAAATTCAAAGACAAGAGGACTATAGAGTTTTCATAAAATGAATACTGACACATTAATTGACCACTTGAACTAACCTTGAACTGATATATTGCATGACAATTTACGTAAATAAGATTTCTTTTCCATTGGATTCCTGAAGAAGGGCTAATGCCCGAAACGTCGATTCTCCTGTTCCCTAGATGCTGCCTGACCTGCTGCGCTTCTCCAGCAACACATTTCCATCTCTGACTCCAGCATCTGCAGACCTCACTTTCTCTTCAAAGATTTCCATTGGATTAGCCTGTTGTCAATCATGCCACCATACTACAGTTGATTGGACTTTTCTTGCAATTAAGGACCCTTTCGCAGGAAATATCATTGGATTAATTTGCTGTAAATCATGTCACCTTATTATATGTGATTGGTCTGTCTTGTAATTAAGGCTGTATTATCTCTTAAAAATATATATAAATAATGTGTAATTTTCAAATGCAATTGCACAATTTCACCACGGAACACAGAAGCTCTAACCTCTGCGTTGCTGTGTAGAATTGTGTCAAGGTACCTTAATTCAATAAACTAATGACCCTTGCTTTTTGAACAGACCATATTCGTTGATTCTTTTGACCGATCTCGAACCAAAAGGCCCCTCTGAGGAGTCGGAGATCTTCAAGAGCAATGCCATTGAAAGTCAAAGGATGATTCTGCATGCTCTGCTGTCGGAAAGAAATATCATGGTGGCTCTGTGTTTAGCACTACATAGCGTCATAGCGTCAGGGGCCTGGGCTCGATTCCAGCCTCGGGCAACTGTGTGGAGTTTGCACATTCTCCCTGAGTCTGTATGGGTTTCTTCCAGATGTTCCAGCCTCCTCGCACAATCCACGATGTGCAGATTAGCTAAATTGCCCATAGTATTCAAGGGTGTGTAGATTAGGTGCATTAATAATAATGTAAAATAATAGCAAAATGGGTCTGATGGGTTACTCTTTGGAGGGTCTGTGTGGACTTGTTGGGCCAAATGGCCTGTTTCCACACTATAGGGATTCTATCTGATACTTGTGTGCCATGACTCAAGGACAAGATTAGCAGAAACATAGGAACACACCACCTGGACATTTCCCTCCAAGCCACCACCATCCTGATGCTGAAATATGCCTGTTCCTTCAGGGTCACTGGTTCAAAATCCTGTCTTCAGTTGTGGAAAGAATATTTCTTTTTTGCAAATTTTGATTAGTATGAAGTCTATTTTAAACATCACAAAGCAAACTATTTGATTTAATAAGAAGTATTATTTATTCACATGGTCAATCCTGTAAAGACTGACGCATTTTCATGTACACACTCTCATGTGTGCAGAAAAACACTAACTCATACAGACAGATACACACACCCACTTACACAAATGCTCACACTCACTCACCCAACCATACTATCTCAGATGCAGTTGTATTTACTCACACCATCACACAAACACACATGCACCCACTCTCACATGGACACAGATGCATATGGAAACACATTCAACCCACATACACACACTCTTACTCAGATTTACAAACTATCTCACATGCGTATACATGCAGATGCACATACACACATTCTTACACATATTCCCAAATACTCACTCATTCTCACATGCACTTGCAGGATGCAGGTTCTGAAGCTGCAACATCCAGGTAAATGTAGCTATTAACCTGGTCAGTGGAATCAGATTAAATTAACAAATCACAGTATATGATTGAAAGACTTTCAGTCACGTGATGCTGGTCATTCATAGATCATGGGTGGTCGTTAAAAGCGTTATTCAGGTTATTGCAGAAGTTTCCGATCCATTGATCGAAACACACCAAAATTCTGGTGTGTTTCGTTTAGTACCTCTGCACAAAGTGTTCGGAGAGTATTCACGGTGTTCTTTTGTACTGGACACAGGCTCAGATACTACTTAATTTTAATACTTAAAAATCACACAACACCAGGTTTAATTGGAAGCACACTAGCTTTCGGAGTCACGCTCAAAGGAGCGTCGCTCCGAAAGCTAGTGTGCTTCAAATTAAACCTGTTGGACTATAACCTGGTGTGTGATTTTTAACTTTGTACACCCCAGTCCAACACCGGCATCTCCGAATCATAATTTTAATACTGTATTTGCAATATCGCCACACTAAAAGAGCCAATCAATTCAGCAAGTCTAGTCATGTTCCTTTGCAGTTCAGTGCTAGAAGCATTCAGCACATTGGAGAACTTGCACAGCAATTCAGGCAGCATCCGAGCTTCCAGCACCACTGATCCAGAATCTGGTTTCCAGCATCTGCAGTCATTGTTTTTACCACATTGGAGAACTTGCAAGTCATGTGATCTGTGACGGTCATTTTTAAAGTTCAGCAAAGATTTTTTGGCTGCAGCATTTGCAGCCAACATCACTACGTGGAGAATCACTCAGGCATGCACAAAACTCAGGGTGTCGCATTTCGCCTCACATCCAGCAGAAATATGCCAAGCATTACAACTAAATGTAGGAACTGTCACCAGGGCTGAAGAAATTAAACTATGCTTGGGAGGAGCTCTTGGAAATCCATGTACTGAATGTATTAGAGTTTCGCATTGTTTTTCCCCTAAGGGTTTTAATAGATCCTTTGAACTTTACTGTAATTTGCCTAAATCTGATGTTCCTTCAGGGAATGTCCTTTTTATCCAGAATATATCCAATTACAGAACATTACTTTTAATTTTCTAACTAAGCACTATTTAAAGTCCAATAGCTTTTCAGAGATATATGAGAAAGAACAGCAAAACTAACTAATGGTTAACTATTGCTTAACATGAATCAATATTTTGAAAGTGTATCAAAAACTATACAGTCATGCCAATGTATTTTACCAGTTGTGTAATTGCAAAACTGCAGATGTATCGCAGCAGCCAATTTAGTGGCAGCACTCCTCCGCTGAAGTGTTTTTAACAAGTTATGTGGTGGCCATGGCAACAGCAGATCAATTGATTGTTGTTCTTGATTTGGTTTTGAGGTATATCACAATTCACTATCAGAAGAAATTTATTTTCCTGTTGATGCTCCCAGTGTGTAAAATGCATTCGTTGATAATTTATGCAGGCGCGTTAACCTTTGATCAATTTGTGGCCATTTGTTGCCAGAGGTTGAAAGCTAACTACTGCACTGAGAAAACAGCAGCTATGGATCTGAGAAAACAGCAGCCCATTCCTGAAGAAGGGCTTATGCCCGAAACGTCGATTCTCCTGTTCCCTGGATGCTGCCTGACCTGCTGCGCTTTTCCAGCAACACATTTTCAGCTCTGATCTCCAGCATCTGCAAACCTCACTTTCTCCTCAGCTATGGAACGGTGATTGTATTGAGCTGTTTAAAGGCTGTCACCTGGTATTTAACGCATGAATATCAGTTTATGAATAACCCCAGTTTTGTGATAAGTCAGAAGACATTGCTACTTCACAGTTCTAGGCAGCAATTGCATCCCTTCATTATCGTCTAATTCCAGCAGTCCCTTTTTACATTAATTCTTCAGTTCAATGTTTTTAATTGCGAGGCACCAGCAGAAGTCCGTAGCAGGTTCCAAGTTCAAAATATTTGGAGAATCTGAGAGAGAGAGATAATCAAAAGAATGTTACTGTTTGTTGTTTCAGCAAATTTAATTTTGTTATGGTCAATGGCTGGATTCTCTATGGAGTTGAGTTTCAGCTTTGTTATATTATTTTGTTGGTAATCAGGTCTTTTTACCTAGTTACATGCAAGAATTTGGATTTGTGCTATAGCTCCTGCATTTTTGCACAAATACTGCCATTTATGCTATAAAACACACTAAGTTCAGAAAGCAGTTGAAGAAAATTACGAAATATCCCTGTGTGGGATATAGGTAAAGTAGTGTTACTTCTGCAATTATAATTACTTATGCCAGGTAAATGCACTCACACCAGTGTATAATTGTTTCAACCAAGAGCTGAGTCAACAAGAATGAAAACTATGTGGAGGAAATATATAATTGTTTTTGTATTAGCTAAAATGTGCATACAAGAATGAAACGTGCCTGCTAACAATGGTAGACAAATATGCTGTGAGGTGCTGTGAGGATGTAGGTTAAGCTAGATTTGCTTATACAAGCAGTAGTTATAAGCATCTGTTTCCCACTTTTGCAAACACACAAAAACAAACCCCAATTAAATGCTAAACTCTGTGTGCCAATTCCAGGCACCACGCTTGCAAGCGTATAATAAACATACTGATTGCTTCAGATCTTGTCTCGGACTGAAATTATTGAAGTGAGTGAGCTTTGTTTCTCACACCTGTATTGGCATTGTAACGTTCATTAAATATTGAGAAGAACTGAAGATTTCACAGCATCAGAAATTACTCCTGCTTCACATTTATTTAATCAAATATTCCCAGGTAGCACGTGACATTGATCTCCTGTTATGCAGCCAGACTCTGTAGCATATACTGTGTCCCTGATTATATTGTGCAGCACTCAGCATAGTCAAATTCTGTAGCATGTCTCTCTATACTGTATGTAATCTGATTCACTGTCATGTAGATTTCTGTAGAGAAAATGAGGTCTGCAGATGCTGGAGATCAGAGATGGAAATGTGTTGCTGGAGAAGCGCAGCAGGTCAGGCAGCATCTAGGGAACAGGAGAATCGACGTTTCGGGCATTAGCCCTTCTTCAGAACGTCGATTCTCCTGTTCCCTAGATGCTGCCTGACCTGCTGCGCTTCTCCAGCAACACATTTCCACCATTGTAGATTTCTGTAACAAGTTTTCAATTGAAAGCGGAGTGTCTAGGTGCATAATGGCCTGGTATGGCAACTTCTCTGCCCAAGACCGTAAGCCACCCTTCCATCCATGGACTCCATTTACACAGCTTGCTGAAGCGGAAAGACTGCCAAAATCAAGACCCATTCCACCCCGGTAATGAACTCCTACAACTTCTTCTGTCAGGGAGAAGATACGGAAGCCTGAACATATGGACTATCAGGTTCATGAACAGCTTCTTTCTGGGCATTACTGTTAGACTGATGAATCGATTCTCTCGCCTCAAATAATGCTGGTCTCACTTAGCGCATGCCCTGTGCAATGTAATCTGTGCGGCTCTAACTCCTGATGTGTACATCCTTGCTTACTATGATTTGCCTGTACTGCTTATAAACAAAGATTTTCACTGAACCTCGGTACACATGACATAAATCAATAAGTCATGGTTGATGTTGTCTACATGGACTTCAGTAAAACCTTTGACAAGGTCCTTCATGGCAGACTAGTGAAAAAGGTGAAATCACGTAGTGTCAGGAATGAGCTGGCATAGAGTCATAGCATGGAAACAGACTATTCGATCTCACTTGTCCATGCTGACCAGATAGCCTAAATAAATCTGGTCCTATTTGCCAACGTTTGGCCCATATCCCTCTAAACCTTTCCTAGTCATTGATCCATCCATACTTTTTAATACAACACTTTTTAAATATTGTAATCGTACCAGCCTCCACCACTTCATGTCGCAGCTCATTCCATATATGCACCACCCTCTGAGTGAGAAAGTTGCCACTGAGATCCCTTTTATATATTTATCCTTTCACCTTAGCCCAGGGAAAAGACCTTTCCTATTTACCCTAACCATATCCCTCATGATTTTATGAACCTCTGTAAGGTCACCCCCTCAGCCTCTGACACTTCAGCAAAAATAGCCGCAGCCTATTCAGCCAACCCTATGGCTCAAATCCTCCAATCCTGACAATATCCTTGAAAATATTTTCTGAACCCCTCCTTGTTTCCCAACATCCTTCCAGTAGAAAGGAGACGAGAATTGCATGCACAAAAGTGGCTGAACTAATGTGCTGCACAGCCATAACATGACCTCCCAACTCTTTTACTCAATGCACTGACCAATAAAGGCAAGCACACCAAACACCTTCTTCATTATCCTATCTACTTGCAGCTCCACTTTCAATGAACTATGAATCTGCACTACAAGGTCTCTTTGTTCAGCAACACTCTCCAGGTCCTTACCATTAAGTGTATATGTCCTGCCCTGATCTGCTTTTCTAAAATGCAGCACCTCACATTTACCAAAGTTGAACTCCATCTGCCACTCCCTGGCCCATTGGCCCATCTGATCAAGATCACATTGTACTCTAATGTAACCTTCTTTGCCGTTAACTACAGCTCCAATTTCAGTATCATCAGCAAACTTACTAACCATATCTCCTATGTTCACATCCAAATCATATATATAAAAGATGAAAAGCAGTGGACCCAACATTGATCTTTGTGCCACATCACTGGTCACAGGATTCCAATCTGAAAAGCAACCCTCTGTCTTCGATCTTTGGCCAGTTCTGTATCCAAACAGCTAGTCCTCCCTGTATTACATGGTTATCTCGCTAACCAGTCTATTATGAGGAACATTGTTAAATGCATTAATGAAGTCCATATAGATTATGTTCAATGCTCTGCCCTCATCAATTCGCTTCATTACTTCTTCAAAGAACTCAGTCACATTAGTGACCATGTTGGACATGGAATTGGTTTAGTCATAGGAGAAAGAAGGTAGCAGTAGAAGGATACTTTTTGAAATGGAATGTTGAAACTAATGATTTTCCACAGGGATCAGTGCTGTTTGTGATCCACAGCACTGTGGATTTTGAGGAAAATGTGGTTGGTCTAATTAGTAAGTTTGCAGATGATACAAAGACAGATGGAGTTGTGGATAGTGAGAAGGATTACCCGAGGATACAGCAGGATACAGATTTCTGCATGGGTAGAAATTTGGCAGATGGAGTTTAATCTAGACAAATGTGAGGTGATGTATTTCAGAAGATCAAGTACAAACCTAATGACTAAGGAGGATCCCCACTTATCCAGCTAGGCGACATCAAAGGAAATTATACAGTGACTGGCAGAACCTTTAACAGTATTGATACGCAGAGGGATGTGGGTGTGCAGTTCCACAGATGACTGAAGGTGGCAGCACAGGTAGATAAGGTAGCAAAAAAGGCCAATGGGATGCCTACCTTCATTGGAAGGGGCATTGAGTATAAGCACAGCTAAGTTGTGCTGCAGCTTTATAGATCTTTAGTTAGGTCACACTTAGAATATTATGTACAGTTCTGGTCACCACACAACAAGAGAGTGCTGATACTTTGGAGAGGATACAGAAAATGTTGACCAGGATGTTGCATGGTATATGGGATTTTAGCTATGATGAAATTTTGGATAGACTGTGTTTGTTTTGACTGAAATGCTGGAGGTTGAGCGGTGACCTGTTAGAAGTTGCCAAGGTTGTGAATGGCATGGATAGAGTGGAAAATGAGGCCTTTTCCCGGGATGGAGGAGTCAGTTACTAGGGGGCACAGGTTCAAGGTATGGGGATTGAGGGTGCTGGGGACAGGGAGTAGATTAAAAGAGATGTGCAAGGCAAGTTTTTCACACAAAGGATGGTGAGTGCCTGGAATGCTCTGCCAGATGAAATGGTGGAAGCAGGCACAATAGCAGCAATCAAGAAATACCTGGATGAATGCGTGAATGGGAAGGGAATAGAGGGATATGGATCCTGTAAGTGAAGGGCAAAATATGTCAGTGCAGCTTGGAGGGCCAAAGGGCCTGTTCCAGTGCTGCACAGCTCTTTGTTCTTTGTTTGCCTCCAAAGTGTTTGCCTCTCTTGATGTGTCAAGAAGATTACTTAGTCTGAGACTTCGAGTCTTGTTTCAAGAAGCTTTATTTTTCGTGAATTCATGGCGAGGCTGCCACTGTCTTCATTGTCCCACAGCACTCTTCTGAGCTGAACAGTTGGCCAGTATTAATACAATGATACAAACAACCTTGCTTATATTCTGCACTCAAGTGGCAGCATGGTGGCTCACTGGTTAGCACTGCTGCCTCACAGCACCAGGGTCCCAGGTTCAATTACAGCCCAGGGTGACTGTGTGAAGTTTGCACATTCTTGCTATGTCTGCGTGGTTTCCTCCCACAGTCCAAACATGTGCAGCTCAGGTGAATTGGCCATGCTAAAAAAATTGCCCATAGTGTTAGATGCATTCGTCAGAGGGTTTTCTTTGGAGGATTGGTGTGGACTAGTTGGGCCAAAGGGTCTGTTTTCCCACTGTAGGGAATCTAATCTAATAATATTGAGTACAATAATTCAAGATAAAGATAAGCACAGTGCATACCCTCTTAGTTCTTTGATGTTATTCAAGGTCAGAGAAAATAACAAGATACACTCTCTATATTTCATCAAATTATAATTACACAACCTCAGTCTTTATCTCCAGCAATATTTTCTACTAAAGTGACCCATCATGCAGCAGTATGCCAAATTCTTACTACTTCTACAGTTTCCTCTTTGGTGATCTTCTAGATTAATACCTAGGTTTAGGATACTGGCTCATCCAAAAAGGGAGCGCATATTCTTCTGGAAAAAGGCACATACTCGTACATGCTTGCTCATCGTCGGTGGCATTATGGAGTACGGTCCAATAGATGATCACCAGTTTTGGAGAGGAAAATGGGTTAAGAATATACTGTACACAACAACAGCCACAAAGTATCTGGATTATTATAGAAAATGTGACAAACCCAATGACTAAGGAGGATCCCCACTTATCCAGCTAGGCGACATCAAAGGACCGCCCAGAATCAAAAGGGGAGCTCAATTTCTTAACTTCTGTGTGAATGTGGGTCACCAAATTGGAGACATTTTTAGAGTTGTCTGGTATTTAGGTACAGCATGCCTACCCAATAACAACACAAGTGCCACCCTCCTTGGATAATAGAAAATCCAAGACCAAGCTGTTCTGAAGAGCCACTGTTCTAACTGAGACTAGCTCAGCATTAATCTCAGTCAGGGCCTCAGCAGTATCATCAGTGACAGCTTCCAATACTAATTTTAATTTGCTCAATTCTTGGAAATCCAGATCGACTTCAGTAAAAGGAGAAGACATCCCAACCCAGGTGAGGAATCTGGTGAGGGATCTCTTGGGCTTCAGGGGTGAAGGTAACCCATCCAAGACTCAAATGTGATGTATGACATATCCCATGTAACACAGCCGTCTCCAGTCTGAGGGAAGCCAAGGATAGGCCTTAAGACCACAAAGAAAATAGGGACCATTGTAGGAGATTAATTTGGAATCTCTGCCCCTCCACAATTTGGGAGCCAGGTCTTTCCACAGGGAGCCTGATGTCTTATTAAGGACACTAGACCAATTAAACGAAAAGTAGCCTTGGCTCGTCGAATTTTGGGTAGGTTCAATCCAGGGGATATTAAAAGAACATTGTCTAGATCCCAGTAGAGACGTTCCCATGTCATGGTGTTGCTAATGGTGTTATTATGCTCAACAAGAAAAAGGGGCATATGGGATCTGTTACAATCAGTTTGGGACCAATCTGGGAATCGGGCCAGATTTATACCCTGCTGACATCCACTCCTATACGCCCTCAGAGTTATTGGGTTCAACTGAAGAGTTTTGGCATACTAGCCATTTGGCAACTTCAGGCCACCTAAAGGATACGGTCCACAAAGTGATACCTCCCTGTGAGGGATTGGTACATGGGCACATACCCAATAGTCAGTTTCTTTTCTTGCCATATGGGCGCTTTGAGAGGCCAAATACAAAAAACATTGTGGTGTCTGGCTCATCTTAGTCGCTTTATTCTCGTATCAGAGGGAAACCCATTTTTCTGAGCCATACTCTTTGGCACCTGAGGCTCCTTTAAAAGCCGAGCCCGAGACTCCAGGCACCAGTGCAAGGAGTTCTGCCAGGGTACTACACATAATAAATACACGCTGCCTCCGCGACCCCCGTATTGACAAACCCGGTATGTCACATGACAATTGTCGGTGATCTCGACATGGGATCAGGAGCAATTCAAATCACATCTCTGTCTGGCACATGCCTGCGACCTGCCTCCTCCTTTCACACACTTGTTAGAAACCCTTTTAGTTTCCATATCTTTCCCTGCGGCAGATTCCTTGCGAGTCATGGTCTCCCCTCATGTCCCTGAGAAGCGCAATAATGGAACCCTGGAAAATGCATCAGACAGCGGACGCTTAAATTACCACCAACATTGCAAAGTCTCTGATACACTTTTGGAGCCCTCACTGCAGTGGAGGAAAGATGGTTAACTCTCCTCAAACCCTGACCCATTCCTTGCATTTCTGACTAAAAATAGCATTACAGCATGATACACATTGTATTATGTCATCATTACATAACAGGTGAGTACTTTTGGCACACCCACCACAAGGCCATGCATATCTAGTTTCAATTGTTTGCAAGCTGAGGAGGACCAGGAATTGCATCCACAGGGTTCTCATCATTCACTTTAGTAGTTGCCGAGTTGGTTGGGTTATGTTATAGTTGGTCGTGTGCGCCCACTCCTTATGTTCTTCCAATTTTACTACAGCTCAGGAGGTCAGTAACACTTAATACAGTCCCTTCCATCTTGGAGAGAGAGAGAGCCTTTAAGAGACTTAACATACACTCAATTGCGAGGTCTAAAATGGTGTGTGTTAGATCCATGGGGTGTTGGCATGGCCTCTAATACCTTTGAATGATTGGCCCAGGCCCCTTCGCTCAGGGCTTGGGTGTATAGCAGGGTTTTCTCTTCCACCCCTATATCAGGGCTATTTCGGATGTAGAGAGAAGGGTTTAGGTGCCAGTAGTCATGGGTCTTCCCAGAAGAATTTTAAACGGGGTTCGACCAGTGGTTCTATTAACCTGGTTTTGGAGGGTGAACAGGGTAATAGGCAAGGCTTCAGGCCACTTTAGTCCAGTTTCCTTTGCAGGGATACTTTTTAGCATCCTGTTAGTTCATTCCATTATTCCCGAGGACTGGGGTTGATAGGGGATATGAACCTTCCACACAAATCCCAATACTGCACACAGTGCTGTTATTATTTTCACAGTAAAGTGGGTACCCCTGCCACTATCCATTTGACTCAGTATTCCAAAATGGGGAATTATATCTCTTGTAAGACATGTTACTACTGTTTGGGCACCATCCCTTCTGGTGGTAAATGCCTCTATCCATCTAGAGAACATATCTACTATGGACAATGTGCAGTCATATGGACAAAATCAATCTGCAAGTTCCCAAATGGATCAAAATATGCAAGTGTTCTTCCTCTATTGTACTGTTGGCAAATAATGCGTATTGAATAGGTTTACTGGATGAGAGTGTACTGAAGTCATGGACCACCCTAAAGGCATAATGGGAATCAGTATAAATGTTAATGGATTTCCCATGGTAAGGATCCATCCACGAGTAAGAGCACAATGTTCAGCAACCTGGACTGAAGTCCCGGACTGGAGAGCACATGCCTCTATTTCAAAGGAAGTAACAACTGCGTAAACGGCAAGGGAACAATGGTTGGAGGAACGTTTGGACGAGCCATCAGTGAAAAGCACAAGGTCAGAATTAGCAAAGGGTGTGGAGGATAAATCAGGGTGAGGAGAGGTAGGATTCCAAGTCAGAAGAAGTAGGAAGGAGGATTAACTGAAGAGGCACAGCAGAATGATAGATTTGGCTTGGACAACAGCATGACCTCATGCACAGTCCTGCGGGTTGCTGTGAAATGCTGAGTAACAGCCAAATTGAGAAGCAGCAAAACAGCATGAAGGGCCATAACAGAACAATGGCGATCTAGAACATTGGGGTTTGCCTTTTCCAGCATGATAGCTGTGGCAGCGACGATGCAGAGGCAGGTTGGTAGGCCATGAACCACTGGAGGTAACTGAGAGGAGTAATAGGCCACTGGGCGCTTCAGACCACCATAGGTTTGGATGAGGAGTGCGCTTGTGAAACCCTCTCGTATGTCAACATACAGGATGAAAGACTTACGATAATTGGGTAAGCCCAAGGCTGGGGCTTGTGTCAGAATAGTACAAAGTTCCTCAAATGCTCGCAGTTGGTTGGGAGTCCAATCAATTGAATGAGGCTGACTGTTAAGGGTAATCTGACGCAAAATTGTGTCCATGCACCGATATTCAGGCACCCATTGGTGACAATTGTTCACCATGCCGAGAAAAGACAGCATCTTCTGTTGTGTGGAGGGTCGCAGGGCAATGAGAATAGCAGCAACATGATCAGGACTCAGGTGATGGGTATCACACTCGAGGATGCGGTCTCGATATTGTACCGAGATCTGACATAATTGTAGCTTGGCAGGAGAAAGGCTGTGGGGCTCACAGGAGGCTGAGTGGATCAACAAGGTCACATAGTTCCACTGACAGTCAGTGTAGGACCGTGAGGCGACAAGGATGTCGTCAGCATATTGCAACACAGTGCTGCCACAGGCAGACAGAACTGAGACTGATCCCTTCGCACTGCCACAATATACACAGTTGGGTTTTCTGTGTTACCCTGAGGAAGACGAGTCCAGGTGGAGAACAATCAGTGGAGATAAACAGTGAGCGGAGTTCTATGACAGTGTAACAAGTTGAATTTGGTATCGGGGTGACCGGTGCCATGGGGATAACAATCTGATTTACAACATGCACAGCATCAATAACAGGCTGAAGGCCTATTTCAGCATCAGGAGATACTCTGTATTGATGGACACAACCAGGACCAACAGTAACATGGTGCAGCAGAGCAGAAAGCACCAACCCCACATGATTTTATGGAGTGCCCGCAGGGAAGAAGGGAGGGATGGCAGGAGCAGTGGGGACATATAGGGCGAGGGTGGCTGGTACTGGAGAAAAATTACCGGCCAATTGGCAGATAGGAGCAAGACACAACTGGCCTCGGGTCTTTGAGAAGAGAAGAAAATAGCTGGATCAAGGGACACGTGATGAAGAAAGCTTAAGCAGTGATTGGTATTTCCTTCTAGGTCCACTATCAGGGGCGCTAGAGAGGTTCAATAGGGTTGTTCTGTAGTTGCCAGCAATACAATAGACCTGTGTTGCAGTGTCAGAGTACTGCATCAGCAAACAGAGTGCTCAGGGAACTCCAAGAACAGGCCCTGATCAGAGGAGTGGTTTGAAGCACCATGTTTACACAGGGGTTGGCCACCCAACAGGCAAACAGGTGAATTCTTGGCAATGACAAATGACTGCTCTACCTGGAGCTGACCTATCTGAAGGGAAACAGTTTGGGAGAGTGATTCCACCATGGAAATTCCGGCTATACCGATGGTGGAGACAGTTTCACGGAAGTTGCACGGAGGGATGTACAGATCAAATAGTCGCATCGGAGTCAACTAAAACCTTAAGATGCTTCCGTTGAACATCAAGTTCTGTCATTGAGTCTTCGAGGAGAGAAGAAAATAGCTGGATCAAGGGAGCCTGTACCAATAACACCTCGTGGAACCCCTATTGTGTCGTCTAAGGGGTCTGTGAATGTAACATTTGGGGCATGCACACAGTTGCAGGAGGAGCTACAGCCAACTGCACTCGACAAACTCTAGCCCAATGATCCGACCAACCACACCGACGGCAAATGTCACCATCCTTGGACCGTAGTGGCCACTACCACCATCTAACCGAGATGGGTAATATCTTAGGGACCTTTTGTTGTAAGATTGGTGATATTGGACAAATTGGCCCTTGAACCCTCAGACCGCTTATTGAATAGACCTTGTTGGTCCATTTTAGTGAGGGAGGTAACTACAGCACCCCAGTTCTGCTGTTGCCAGGTGAGATTGGTAAACTTGAAAGCCTGAGTTCTCTGGGGGTCAACACAATTTTAACAGTGTCTGTACCACCAAAGGGTCATTTCCTTTCAGAGGCACTCCCATGGATGGATTCCCACGTGTCCTTAAAATGGGTGACAAAATCAACAAGGGGTTCCCCTTTTTTCTGAAGACATGGAGTGACCCCTTGCCGAAGTCGTTATGCTGAGTTGAAGAGTGTGGTGCTGGAAAGCACAGCTGGTCAGGCAACCTCTGAGGAGCAAGAGAGTCGACATTTCGATGGAGGTGAGGGATGATGGTGATAGATTGGGAAGGAGAATGCAGCGGAGAGGTGCAAAGGAAGATGGACAGGTGGGACAGTTTGGAAGGTTAGGTGCCAGATTGGAAGGTTAGAGCTGGGATAAATGGGGGGAGGGGAAATGAGGAAACTGGTGAAATCTACATAGATCCCGTTTGGTTGGAGGGTCGCAAGGCGGAAGTTAAGGTGTTCTTCCTCCAGGCATCACGTGGCTAGAGTTTGACGGTGGAGGATGCCCAGGATGTTCAGCCACCGGGGCAGTGGGGTTGTTTAGTGCGTGTGTCCCAGAGATGTTATCTGAAACATTCTGCAAGTTAGCATCCTGTCTCCCCAATGCAGTGGATAACACACTTAGAGCAGTGGACACAGTAGATGACATGTGTGGACGTGCAGGCAAATCTCTGTCAGTGGGCGGCTCGGTGGCACAGTGGTTAGTGCTGCTGCCTCACAGCACCAGAGACCCGGGTTCAATTCCCGCCTCAGGCGACTCTCTGTGTGGAGTTTGCGCATTCTCCCCGTGTCTGCATGGGTTTCCGCCGGGTGCTCCAGTTTCCTCCCACAGTCCAAAAATGTGCAGGTTAGGTGAATTGGCCATGCTAAATTGCCCATTGTGTTAGGTGAAGGGGTAAATGTAGGAGTATGGGTCTGGGTGGTATACGCTTCGGCGGGTCGGTGTGGACTTGTTGGGCCAAAGGGCCTGTTTCCACACTGTAAGTAATCTAATCTAATCTAAATGTGAAAGGATCCTTTGGGGTCTTGGACGGAGGTGGGGGTTGGATGTGTGGGCGCAGGCTTTGCACTTCTTGCAGGGGAAGGTGCCAAGAGTGGGTTGGTGGCTTGGTGGGGGGATTGGACCTAACAAAGGAGTCAAGGAGGGAATGGTCTCTGTGGAACACAGATAGGGGCGGAGAGGGAAATAAAACTCTGGTGGTGGGATCTGTTTGTAGATGGTGGAAATGGCAGAGGATGATATGTTGTACCCGGAACTTGGTGTGGTGGAAGGGGAGGGGTCTCTGTCCTTGTTGCGATTGGAGGGGTGGGGTTTAAGGGCCGAAGTGTAGTAAGTGGAGGAGATGTGCTGGAATGCTCAAGGGCAGAGGTGCGAAAGTGGAGGAGATGCGCTGGAGGGTCAGCCCCCTCTGGCCACCCTGTCATTCCTGATAAAGAGCTCATGCTCGAAACATCGACCCTCCAACTCCTCGGATGCTGCCTGACTGGCTGTGTTTTTCCAGCACCACACATTTCGACTCTGATGTTCAGCATCTGTAGTCGTCACTTTCTCAGAGTGGCTATCTGGCCCCATATGAAATGGCCTGCAGAGCTTGGTTCTGGAGCCACTCATCCCAGGGGATATTTCCCTGACCCTGCTGCTCCTCTTTAGGTCCCTCTAACCAATCCCCATTTTCCCTGATTGGGAGTGAAAAAGAATCCTTAAAAGCCATCGAGAAGGTGCCACATACAACTTTATGTAGGAGAAGAACATCCCCAGGTAAGAGGTTATAAATTTGGCAGGTTTGGACCAGTCAGTTATGGAAGAAGATTGGCTTCTTCAGTGTGTTAAGGGCCTCATTGATCATGCTGCTAGCCTCAGTGAGGGACCAAGGCTTTGGGACAGCTATATCACCGACCATCAGTCAGGGCAGTTGGGTGAAGGGAGCAGTGGTGCTAGAAGGTTTATTTGCATCAGAGGTGGTGGAGAATGTCCCATATCTAAGTGACACATTTTAGTGTGACTGTGAGTCCGCATCATAGTGGGTTGGGTAGAATTAGGAGGGGCTGTAGGTAGGCCCGTAGTATGGACTAGAGCCTGGTAATGTGGAGGTTGAAGAGGCCGGAGATGCTGTTCTCACACAGCCAGGAGGATGTTGTCCATAACCGTATCCTCTTGAGATTCAAGCTGGGGATATAGTCGCAACGAGGCACTGGAGGGTGCACCAGCATCTTTCTTAGGTTTAGATTTGGGAGGTTCATGACGCTTAGCAACCTCTCACCATTTAACAAAACAATACATCATATAACATTTGTCCCAAGCGGGATCCCCACCTCCTTCCTCAGTAATTTCTTGCCATTCCTTAATTATACTTAAGACAAAAGAACCTCCATAGGGCCAATGGCCCTAGGACCATTTGTAAAGATCACTACAAAAAGGAATGATGTACCCAGAATCTCATGTTTCAGAGAGCACCGTATCTGCTGGTGACCCCAGTGTCTCCTACCTGTTGTCATGATCTTATCCTTACAATGTCTTTGTTTTGTTCACTTTTCCACTTTAGGACCGTCTTCTGGGTGCCTCACATCCGCATTCGTGGAGTGCCATTGACAGCTGGCTCCATTTCCCATTTCCATAATCTACAAAGAGACGTCAACTGCCAAGAAAGGAGAAGTAGAGAAAAAAAATTATGATTCGTGCCTGCATGCATTAATCTACTATAAGTGCTCACTGGTGTTTCTCTTCCATCTACAAGTCTCAAAGTCTTGAACCTATTTCAATTGGGTAGCTACCATTTCTTAGTCTCTCTCACCACACTGGTAAGTTTAGTTTTCTCTGTGATCTTTTGGTAGTCTTGGTTCAGCTGAAGTCACTGGCCAGACACCAGGCAGTCTCTACACTTGCCCACCCCTGTGAAGGGAGCACTAGACCACTTTCAGCGAGGACTGTCCCGCCCACTATTTTCACTATTTCCTCCTTTACTTTTTTTGGATCCTGTATTAATTGGGATCCTGCCTGATATGCCTAATTCTGTCAAGGAAATTACTTAGTCTGAGACTTTCAGCCTTGTTTTCAGATGCGTTTTCTTCGTGAATTCATGGCGAGGCTGCCACAGTGTCCATTGTCCCGCAGCACACTCCCGAGCTGAACAGTTGCCCTATATTTTTACAATAATACAAACAACCTTACTTACATTCCACGCTCAAGTAATATTGAATGCAATAATTCAAGATAAGGATAAGCACAGTGCCTACTCCCTTTGTAATTTGATGTTGCTCAAAGGCAGAGAAAATAAGGAGTTCAAGATTTACTCCCTAAACTTCATCAAATTATAGTTACACAACCTCAGTCTTTATCTCTAGCAGTATTTTTCCACTAAAGCAAGGGGCTGAGAGCCAAGATACCTTTTACCTCGGTCAAGTATCCCATTATGCAGCAATATGCCAAGTTCTTACTACTTCCACATGATGTGACGTCAGATTCTTGAATGATATTATAAGACCATCCTATGGAGGTCTTGAATTCTATTGGAAGTATCCCTGCATACAATCCCTACACTTCTAGGAGAAAGTGAGGACTTGCAGATGCTGGAGATCAGAGCTGAAAATGTGTTGCTGGAAAAGCGCAGCAGGTCAGGCAGCATCCAAGGAGCAGGAGAATCGACGTTTCGGGCATGAGCCCTTCTTCATGAAAGGGCTCATTATTCCTGAAGAAGGGCTCATGCCCGAAACGTCGATTCTCCTGCTCTTTGGATGCTGCCTGACCTGCTGCGCTTTTCCAGCAACACATTTTCAGCTACAATGTGCTTCTGTCCAACTGTTCAGTCAGATATTGTGGACAACTGTACGTAATAACATGCAACTAAGAAGGGGATGACTCACAAGATACAGAAAATACTCTTGGATACAACGTGCTTCTGTCTCATTGACGGGACAGATTTTGCAGCAACATCCCTGAATGTAATTTATGCTATCTCTGACATAAAGTCAAAATCTGGATCAAGTGTTCCAGTTATCTTAGTTTGAGCTCTGCAATAGCTATATTTGTGCATGATTTGGAGATGCCGGTGTTGGACTGGGGTGTACAAAGTTAAAAATCACCTGATGAAGGAGCGTCGCTCCGAAAGCTAGTGTGCTTCCAATTAACCTGGTGTTGGACTATAACCTGGTGTTGTGTGATTTTTAACTTTGTATTTGTGCATTGTTTATGTCTCTCTCAATGAAAAGTCAGACTCTGTAACAATGGCCCCCATATGCCAATGCACGTGCAGATTACTGAGGAATCTCACTCTCCAATAAATTTTCATAAATACAGTGTCTGCCCCCCTCATTGGGAGGTCTGATGATGTACAATTGACTTAGGATAAAGTGTCTCTCAACTTTTGTGCAATGGATGTATTGAAAAACAATCTTTCTTTATGAACTTTTCATAGAGAGGAAAACTGGTAGAACAGGACCAGTATGAGGCCAGTATTTGGTCCTGGCATCATACTAGTTTTGGTAATTCTGCAGCAGAAAAGTTTTATAATCTCCAATGCTATATTGCAGTTGCTGCCCTGAGAAATTCTCCATGTTTTGCTGGGCTTTTAAGATTATTAGAGGGGGGCAAAATGTTTTCATCCAGGAGTAGTGGGGATCTGGAATGCACTGCCTGGGAAGGTAGTAGAGGTAGAAAACTTCACAACCTTTAAAAACTACTTGGATGAGCACTAGAAATGTCAGAACATTCAAAGCTCTCAGTCTAATGTTGGAAAGTGATTTTAGATTTAGTATTTTTGGTAGTGCAGACTCGATGGGTTGAAGAGCCTCCCCTGTATTGCATAACTCAATGATCATCAAAGGAAAGTGCACATAAAAAATTATTGCAATAAATAAGGAAAGCAACTACTCCCACCTCCTGCACCCCACCACCAAACACGGCTTGTCCACTCGAGTTCCCTTGACTGGGTCTGTTCAGGTCCATTATTTTTACAAAAATATGTCAAACCCCTTCATCAGACATCCCCCTAGAGTGTAGATGATAGGCAAAGCAGCCGTGGGGAGTAAAGAGGAAAAAATAATTAGTGGATGTGTGCACAACAAAGTCATAAGGTGGGTGGAACATTCAGAGCTAAGATATTAATCGAAGATTTTGTAAAAAGAATCTAGGGCTGGTTAATGCATCATTGACTGTGATCAACTCATCTTCAAGAGCCCTCAGGTTAACTGGAGAAACTGCTGGTCCTAATGCCTTTGCACCTTGATGGTTCTGCTCTGCAGGCAGTGGGCATCTTCAGCCTCACCAGAGCTGTCCCAGATAGGCTGCTTTCTCAGTCTTCCACAAAACCCTTTAAGTTGTAGTTTCAAAGACGGTCTTAGGAGATGGGAATTACACAACAATTGTACGTGTTCTAGAAACAGCACAGACTAAAAAGCTTTGTGCGGACAAGCTCACCTCCATGTCTGTGAGCACAGTTTGCCTTTACTGCCACTTAGTGGAGGGGGTACTGTATTTCATTCATACCTTTTCCCTGCAAAAACTCAGGGGAGAGAGTTTCTGTTGCATCAGCAAACTGGGAATCCCCAATAGTAAAAGTAATTTGTTGTTCCATGTATTTATGAAAATTTAGTAAAATGTGTATAAGTGGTTGTAATTAATCCAGTATCATTTTAATTGCATAAATTATTTTTTTAAAATGCATACCAAGTTAAGACTAATTTCATTTTTTTGATCCAATCATGGCTTCTTGATTTCATAAGTGACTACAGGACAGCCCTTATCCCACAGCTGCCAAAGCTGTCCCTAAAGCCGCAACACCAAGGAGGAAATGCGCTGATACAGCCCCCCCCCCCCCCCGCTGCTGACCAGACCCTGAATGTCACCTCTGCCAAAAGCAGTCCCTGAGGCCACAACATCGAGGAGAAAGTACACTGAGGCAGCCCCTGCTCCCACTGACTGGATGTAAAATGGGGCTTCTCCCATAGCTACCTCATCACTGCCAATAATCCAACCACCACCATTGCTCAGAGATTGTCCCAACCTTCGAGGACCAGGACCCATTCTTAACTTTCGCAGACCAATGGGCCATCCAAATTAACTCCCAAAGGATTGAGAGATCATTCACTCTGCTGCCATTGAAACACCAAAGGAAAAGAAATTATCACAATCCATTGAAACTGGAACAGTTGCTCAAGTCGTGAACAGCATGACCACAAGGAATGGACCAGATCTGCCACTCATCAGCTCTCCGCAACCTCTCTCCACCATCGCAGCTGCAGAAAGAAGAAAAGAAAAGGATGTGGTCCGTCATGCAGCAGGGAGTGAACCTGACAGGAGCCCAAACATCTACTACCCTGTTGCCTCTGTCATCTTGAACAAAAGCTGTCCATCAAGCTCTGCAACTGTTTTCTTCAGGTGCTGTCTGCTCGTTTCATCTTGTCCAACAGAGAGAATTTTGTGGTTAGGTACTGAGATGAGTATACAGTACCAGAGACCATTGCTATTTGTACAGATTTAGAGTCATAGAGTCATAGAGATGTACAGCATGGAAACAGACCCTTCGGTCCAACCTGTCCATGCCGACCAGATATCCCAACCCAATCTAGTCCCACCTGTCAGCACCCGGCCAATATCCCTCCAAACCCTTCCTATTCATATACCCATCCAAATGCCTCTTAAATGTTACAATTGTACCAGCCTCCACCACA
>NC_057724.1:1610140-1619383 GCF_004010195.1 Chiloscyllium plagiosum
ACATGACCTCCCAACTCCTGTACTCAATACTCTGACCAATAAAGGAAAGCATACCAAACGCCTTCTTCACTATCCTATCTACCTGCGACTCCACTTTCAAGGAGCTATGAACCTGCACTCCAAGGACTCTTTGTTCAGCAACATTCCCTAGGACCTTAACATTCAGTGTATAAGTCCTGCTAAGATTTGCTTTCCCAAAATGCAACACCTCACATTTATCTGAATTAAACTCCATCTGCCACTTCTCAGCCCATTGTTCCATCTGGTCCAGATCCTGTTGTAATCTGAGGTAACCCTCTTCGCTGTCCACCACATTTCCAATTTTGGTGTCATCTGCAAACTTACTAACAGTACCTCTTATGCTTGCATGCAAATCATTTATGTAAATGACAAAAAGTAGTCTGCAGTTGTCTGCAGTTTTGCAATATTGTACCTCAAATTTGTTAATATCTTCAAAACATCAAACACCAGTGTTGAGCACCTTCCTTGGTTGCTCTCGCAGCCTCTCATGTGCTCTTAAGCTGCAAACTCCTGCTCAGGCCAGAGGCATCATCAGTTCCTTGACTCTACACAGCTAACCCACACTTCAGTAACCTGTCCTTAGCCCTTTCTGACTTTCTCTTTTATGGGGACTTAATCTGGAAATGTGACGCACAAGATTCCAACAATGGTCTCATGATTGACTCACGCGAGGATGTTGAATGCCACTTTACCTGCAAGTAACATGATGTTTGAAGATTACTGGACTGTAAAGGATTATTTTGTCTCTCACCCTAATTTCACATCAGCACCCTTTTCATTGAAGAACACCCTACTGGTACAGGAAAAATCATAGTGTTAGGTACATTAGTCAGGGTAAATATAGGGAATGAGAATGGGGCTGAAAAATGTGTTTAGATTAGATTACTTACAGTGTGGAAACAGGCCCTTCGGCCCAACAAGTCCACACCGCCCCGCCGAAGCGCAACCCACCCATACCCCTACATTTACCCCTTACCTAACACTACGGGCAATTTAGCATGGCCAGTTCACCTGACCTGCACATCTTTGGACTGTGGGAGGAAACCGGAGCACCCAGAGGAAACCCACGCAGACACGGGGAGAATGTCAAACTCCACACAGTCGGTTGCCTGAGGCGGGAATTGAACCCGGGTCTCTGGCACTGTGAGGCAGCAGTGCTAACCACTGTGCCACCGTGCTGCCGTGTTGCTGGAAAAATGCAGCAGGTCAGGCAGCATCCAAGGAGCAGGAGAATCGACGTTTCGGATATAAGCCCTTCTTCAGGAATCTTCCGGAGTGCATGCGGGGTCAGTCGGTTCCATAGACAGGTGCTGAGGAAGGAGATGTGGCTGTGGTAGCGAGTTTGTTTGAGAACGTGGCTGAAGAGTTTCAGGGCAGAGGACATGACCTGGGGGGTGCAATGAGAGAGGGACTCACTGAAATCCTTGTAGAGGGAGGAAGAGAGCTTCTTCAAGGAAGGCATCCTTGCAAGAGGATTCGCAGTAGGTTAAAATCAACTAGGAGAAAGTGAGGACTGCAGATGCTGGAGGTCAGAGCAGAAAAATGTGTTGCTGGAAAAGCGCAGCAGGTCAGGCAGCATCCAAGGAGCAGGAGAATCGACGTTTCAGGCATAAGCCCTTCTTCAGGAATGAGAATGGGCTTGGATGGGTTACTCTTTGGAGGGTCAGTGTGGATTTGTTGGGCCGAAGGGCCTGTTTCCATATTATGGGGAATCTAATCCCTCACCACAGCTCCCTACTGTAGAGGTTCCCATGGAACTGATCCAGCTACACTCACTCATCACCATCATCACCACCCTTGTTATGGAGGTCCCAGGTGACTGTTCAAACTGCTCTCCCTCACCATCATAAGATGGTCATAGGATCTATGACCATCTGGAAGAGCGTGGCTTGATTAAATGCAGTTAACACGGCTTTGTGAGGGGCAGGTCATGCCTCACAAACCTTATCGAGTTCTTTGAGGTGTGACTAGAAAAGCTGATGAGGGTCGAGCTGTGGATGTGGTGTATATGGACTTCAGCAAGGCATTTGATAAGGTTCCCCATGGTAGGCTCATTCAGAAGGTCAGGAGGAATGGGATTCAGGGGAACATAGCTGTCTGGATACAGAATTGTCTGGCCAACAGAAGACAGCGAGTGGTAGTAGAAGGAAAATATTCTGCCTGGAAGTCTGTGGTGAGTGGTGTTCCACAGGGCTCTGTCCTTGGGCCACTATTGTTTGTAATTTTATTAATGACTTGGATGAGGGGATTGAAGGATGGGTTAGCAAGTATGCAGACGACACAAAGGTTGGAGGTGTCGTTGACAGTATAGAGGGCTGTTGTAGGCTGCAGCGGGACATTGACAGGATGCAGAGATGGGCTGAGAGGTGGCAGATGTAGTTCAACCTGGATAAATGCGAGGTGATGCATTTTGGAAGGTAGAATCTGAAAGCTGAGTACAGGATTAAGGATAAGATTCTTAGCAGTGTGAAGGGACAGAGGGATCTTGGTGTGCAGGTACAGAGATCCCTTAAAATGGCCACCCAAGTGAACAGAGTTCTTACGAAAGCATATAGTGTTTTGGCTTTCATTAACAGGGGGATTGAGTTTAAGAACCGTGAGATCTTGTTGCAGCTCTATAAAACTTTGGTTAGACCGCACTTGGAATACTGCGTCCAGTTCTGGTCACCCTATTATAGGAAAGATGTGGATGCTTTGGAGAGGGTTCAGAGGAGGTTTACCAGGATGCTGCCTGGACTGGAGGGATTATTTTATGAAGAGAGGTTGACTTTTTTCATTGGAGAAAAGGAGGAGGAGAGGGGACCTAATTGAGGTATACAAGATAGATAGAGTCGATAGCCAGAGACTATTTCCCAGGGCAGAAATGGCTAACACGAGGGGTCATAGTTTTAAGCTGGTTGGATGAAAGTATAGTGGGGAAGTCAGAGGCGGGTTCTTTACACAGAGAGTTGTGAGAGCATGGAATGCATTGCCAGCAGCAGTTGTGGAAGCAGGGTCATTGGGGACATTTAAGAGACTGCTAGATATGCATATGGTCACAGAAATTTGAGGGTGCATACATGAGGATCAATGGTCAGCACAACATCGTGGGCTGAAGGGCCTGTTCTGTGCTGTACTGTTCTATGTTCTATGTTCACCAATATCTCTTGCAGCAGAGGTCCCACAGGATTGCCTCAGCTGCCCTCCCTCACCAGTGCCGACTACTGTGGAGGCCCAAGGGGATTGCTTTTTAACTTTTGTGGGTGGCACAGTGTTTAGTACTGCTGCCTCATAGCGCCAGAGATCCAGGTTCAATTCCCGCCTCAAGCGACTGACTGTGTGGAGTTTGCACATTCTCCCCGTGTCTGCGTGGGCTTCCTGCGGGTGCTCTGATTTCCTCCCACCATCCAAAAAATGTGCAGGTTAGGTGAATTGGCCATGCTAAATTGCCCATAATGTTAGGTGTAGGGGAATGGGTCTGGGTGGGTTGCGCTTCAGCGGGTCGGTGTGGACTTGTTGGGCCGAAGGGCCTGTTTCCACACCGTAAGTAATCTAAACTTTTGCTCGGAACCCAACTCCTGATTGCATTGGACTTCAAGTGTTAACTCTGCTTCTTTCCACAGATGCTGCCAGACCTGCTGAGCTTCTCCAGCACTTTCTGTTTTTTATTTCAGAGCTCCAAAAATGCACAGTATTTTGCTTTTAATTTGTTGTGCTTGATGGGCAACCAAATGGACATAAACTGCCAAAAGATTCTGACAGACTTTGCCCAAAGTGAGGTGCAGGGCCAGAGAATGGTTTGGCTTTAATGATACAAAAACAGAAGCACAGCAGTGAAACCAGAGTTCACAATTCAGGTTCAGCAAATCTTCTTCAGAATTTCTTCAATCTTAGATGATAATGTACTCCATAAGCTGTTACCTACAATCCTAAACCATCAGACATGACCATACGTCAGTGGTGTCCCACTCCCACTTGAGCACTCTACCTAATAACGATGAACCAATTAATAACACAAAAACCCCAAAAGAAAATAGGTGCTGGGAATCGGAAAATAAAAACAGAGATTGCTGGAAAATCTCAAGAGATCTGGCAACATCCATGGAAAGAAATCAGAGTTAATGTTTAAAGTACACTAACCCTTCTTCAAAACCGATGGTAGCCAAGAAAAAGTTGGTTTTACTGCAGAAAATTGGGGGCGGGGTGGGTGGGAGTGTGGCATAAGGTACAAACAACAGATGGTGATAGAGTGCAAAGATAGAGAAAAGCAGTTTAACAGACATAGGAGTCAATAATGGCTAGCCTAGGAGAATGAATTTCTCCTAATCGGGACAATTAGTGGCTAACAATGGGTTGTGTGTAATAGTAATCTATGTGATGAACAAGGTGTGTGGGGCAATGAACAGCATGGAGAAACATGCTCAAGCCCTAAAATAGTTGAACTTGATATTGAGTCTAGAAAATTGGAGAGTTCCAATGTGGAAAATGAGTTGCTGTTCTTCCAACTTGTGCTGAACACTGTAGCAGGCCTGAGACAAAGATGTTGGCCAGTGAACAAGGCGGTATGTTGAAGTAGCAGGGAATTGAAAGCTCAGGGTATTTTTTGCGAACAGAATATCGGTGTTCTGCGAAGTGATAGCCCAGTCTATGTATCTGGGGCCTGGAAGAAGGGAAAACAGGCAGGTGTTATACCTTCTGTGGTTGCAGGGGGAGGTGTATTGGGCTGTGAGAAGGTGTTGAGAATGAAGGAGGAGTGGACCATGGTATGCCAGAGGAAATGATCCATGTGGAAAGCTTGACAAGGAGGGGAAAATGTGTCTGCTTGTGGTATCCATTGGAGATGGCAGAAATGGTAGCTAATGATCTTCTGGATCTGGATGCTGTAGAATGGCAGGTGATGTCAAGGCAGAACCTATCATTGTTGTGGAAGGGAAGAGAATAGGTGAGGATTGAAGTGCAGGAGATGAGTCTAGCTTGACAGAAGGCCCTGTCACCTATGGTGCAAGGGAATCCTTGGTTGTGGGAAAAGGTGGACTTTTCGGAGACAAGGGATTGCATGGCCATGGTAAAGGGGATAAAGGGCTTTTGCCTGAAACGTCGATTTTGCCTGTCCTCGGATGCTGCCTGAATTGCTGTGCTCTTCCAGCACCACTGATCCAGAACATGGTAACGGGGAACCAGCTGGACCCCACAAACTGTAAATTCTAAAACTGACATAAAGCATCAAAGGGATCGCACATGTTAGTGGGAAGGGACCGGACAAGAGAACAAGAAAAATTGAGTCAAGGTAGCAAATGTTCAAGAGAATTTTCTTATTCAATATGTGGATGTACATACTAAAGAAAGAGCAAATCCCATGCTTCCTTTGGGGAATATGACAGGACAAGTGATTCAGGTGTTAGTGGGGCAGCACTTTGGGACCAGTGATCATAATTCTATTAGTTTTAAAATAGTTATGGGAAAGGAAAGACCTCATCTAAAAATTAAAATTCCAAATTGGCATGGGGTGGCAGAGTGCCTCAGTGGTTAACAATGCTGTCTTATAGCGTCAGGGACCGGGCTTTGATGCAACTTTCAGGTGGCTGTGTGGCGTTTGCACATTCTCTCCATGTCTCTGTGGGTTTCCTCTGGGTATTCCAGTTTTTTCCCACAGTCCAAAGATGTGCAGGTTAGGTGGATTGGCTGTGCTAAATTGGCCATAGTGTCCAGGAATATGCAGTCCAATTGGATTAACAATGGGGATATGGTAGGGCAGTGGGTCTGAGTGGGATGCTCTTCAGAGGGGTCAGTGTGGACTTGAAGGGCTGAATGGCGTACTTCCATACTGTAGGGGTTCTATTGATTCCATTTAAATTGGAGCAAAGCCAATTTTGTTTGTATTACACAAGGACTTCTGAATGTTGATCGGGGAGGCTGTTCGCACCTAAAGGGATGGCTGGCAAGTGAGAGGCTTTCAAAAATGAAACAATGAGAGTTCTGAGACAATATTTTCCTGTTAGTATGAAGGACAAGGCTGGTGGATGTTGGGAACACTCAATGACTAGAGATCTTGAGGCTCTGGTCAAGGAAAAAGAAGGAGGCATTTGTCAGATATAGACAGCTGGGATTGAGTGAAGCCATAAGACAACAAGACCATATAACCATAGGAATCTCTAGAAGGGTATAGGGGAGTAGGAGGTTACTTAGATTCATAGAGTCATGCAGTATGGAAATAGACCCTTTGGTCCAATTTGTCCGTGCTGACCAGGTATCCAAAACTGAATTAGTCCCATTGCCTGCATTTGACCCATATCCCTCTAAAACTTTACATTGAACAAAACAGAACCATGCTGATTATCAAACATCTATACATTCTAATCCCATTTCCAGCATTTTGCCCATAATCTTGTATGTTTCTACTGCTTACCTAAAGTGTTTTTAAATGTCTCGATGGTTTCTGACTCTTCCACAGTTGAACCTGGAGATGTGTTTGAATGATATCACTTAGAGAAAAGAAAATTTGGATAATCTGAACTTCATGAGATCTGCTCATTCTATATACAAAAAAGGATCGGTTAACTATCATTTAGTTTCACTGTTTTGTAGCCACTGCTCATAATGAACCCCTTGGTCTCTTTTACCAATGGGTTATTTTATGATTTCAGACAACTCCTATCAACTCTGGAAAGTTGCAAAATGTAGAGAAATTGCTATGAATGCTGGACTTATGAAGTGGGAATGTTTTGAAATCTATTTTTAACCCAGAGGAAACAGACAATCAGGGTGGAACTGAAAAAGAGGGGCTGATCGCTTTGATGGGATTGTATTATGGGCCCTACCCAAGCAATTTATCCTTAGTTCAGAGAGATGGCCCTGTAATCTGGTTGCCTGGGTAGAAAAATCAAACAGAAACTCACTGAGAGTGGGATGGCAATTTTAATATCTTGACAAAGTGTCACATAATGGACAAACCATTGCGCAAAATACAGTGACAAAGCAGGTACTGCTATGGAAATGTAGGTGGACTGTTTTGTATGAATGACCAAGCAAGATGCTGGTGCAAGTACCTTTTATTTCAGAAGAAGGGGAATATCATGGATAGAGGGCTCAAGATTTCAGGAATGGAGAATTAGCAATTTGTGCTTTGTTGGAGGTAACTCTTTCTGGAAGAACTCAGGTTGAGTAGAATGATTGACTAAGAGCAGTGGAAGTTTTGACCTGGTACGATAGAGAGAAATGAGCATTCTGGAAAGCCGGAAGTGAATGTGGTACCGTCTGCTCGAATGAGACTTGTTTCAAGTGTTCCATAAAATATATTTTGATTGCATTAGTTAATGCAAGAGTATTTTTTCCTTAGCTATTGATTCATGCCTGAT
The DNA here is from genome assembly GCF_004010195.1 of Chiloscyllium plagiosum. Classification (NCBI taxonomy): domain Eukaryota; kingdom Metazoa; phylum Chordata; class Chondrichthyes; order Orectolobiformes; family Hemiscylliidae; genus Chiloscyllium; species Chiloscyllium plagiosum. Next base: position 1,617,496 of record NC_057724.1, read on the forward strand.
CGACATGAACATGTTGCAGTAAATTTTTTTAAAAACTTGTCCTTTTGCTCCTTTCTTTCAGTTTCCAGAAAATATATTTATTTGAAAAGTTATTACTCTTTATAGGGATCATAATATCATCAAACAGTGTAACTCAAGTACAATTCAAAGACATCACTTTATACATTGGCCTTGAGTCAGTGTGAATTCATCACAACTTTTGTAGAGAGAATCACTTGTCATCATTAGTCAGTGGTTTGGAAAGAGCTATGATAGCAGCAACAAAGGTGCACTGAATCATGCATGTCTAGCATAAAATTCAACTAAAATAGAAACTATTTTGCTACATCTCCCTACAGAATGGGTAAAGAAGGTAGGTCTTATACAATTAATGGTAGGGCCTTGGGTAGTGTTGTAGAACAGAGGGATGCAGGTGTGCAGGTACATAATTCTTTAAAATTTGCATCACATATAGACAAGATGGTTAAAAAGATGTTTGGCATATTTGCCTTCATCCTTTATTCAGTCCTTTGAATAAAGGAGTTGGAATATTACGTTAAGGTTGTACAGGTGAGGCCTCTTCTGGAATAATGTATCCAGTCTGGGTGCCCAGTTGTAGGAAGAATATTGTCAAGTTGGAGAGGGTTCAGAAGAGATTCACTTGGACGTTGCTGGGTATAGAAGGTTTGAGTTATAAAGAAAGGCTGGATAGGATGGGACTTTTTTCACTGAGCATAGGAGGTTGAGAGGTGACCTGATAGAAGATTATAAAATAATTAGATGTATAGATGGCATGTATAGATGTGTAGATGTGTAGATGAGTTGATGGCAGTTATCTTTTTCCCAAGATGGGAAATTTTACACCTGGGGGCACATTTTTAAGGTGAGAGAAGAGAGATTTTAAAAAGCTGTAACAGGCAAATTATTTACACAGAGGGTGATTTGAGTTTGGAATGAATTTCCTGAGCAAATGGTGGATGTGGGTACAATTACAATGTTTAAAAGACATTTGAATGGATACATGAAGAGGAAAGGTTTGGAGAGTTATGGGCCAGGGGTAGGCAGGCGGGATTAGTTTTAGTTCAGGATTATGTTTGACATAGACTGGTTGGACTGAAGGGGCTGTTTCCACACTATATGACTCTATGGAGGCTGTGGTGATCCACAAAGATCTTTGTAATAAATATAAATGATTTTGATGAAAGGATCTGAGGTCTGATTAGTAAGTTTGCAGACAACATGAAATTGCTGAAGCTGTGGTTAGTGAGGAAGGTTATCACAGCGGGATACAGAACAGTTGGAAATTTGGACAAAGAAATGGCAAGTGCAGTTTAATGAGGCCAAGTGTGATCCAACTTGGGAGGTCAAATGCAAGAGAAAAGTATACAATAGCAGGACCCTTAGGAGCATTAATATACAGAGGGGTGATAGGGTACAAGTCCATAGCTCCGTGGAAGTCACAATATATTTGGGTACGGTGGTGAGGAAGGCTTATGGCATAGAACATAGAACATAGAACATAGAAGAATACAGCGCAGTACAGGCCCTTTGACCCTCGATGTTGCGCCGATCCAAGCCCACCTAACCTACACTAGCCCACTATCCTCCATATGCCTATCCAATGCACGTTTAAATGCCCATAATGAAGGAGAGTCCACCACTGCTACTGGCAGGGCATTCCACGAACTCACGACTCGCTGAGTAAAGAACCTACCCCTAACATCTGTCCTATAACTACCCCCCCCCCCCCCCTTAATTTAAAGCTATGCCCCCTCATAATAGCTGACTCCATACGTGGAAAAAGATTCTCACTGTCGACCCTATCTAAACCCCTAATCATCTTATACACCTCTATCAAGTAAACCCTAAACCTTCTTTTCTCCAATGTAAACAACCCCAAGTGCCTCAG
>NC_057724.1:1620100-1627858 GCF_004010195.1 Chiloscyllium plagiosum
TATAGTTACTCGGGTTATCCCTACTCCCCTTTTTGAACAAGGGGACCACATTTGCTATCCTCCAGTCTTCTGGCACTATTTCTGTAGACAATGACATAAAAATCAAGGCCAATGGCTCTGCAATCTCCTCCTTTGCTTCCCAGAGAATCCTAGGATAAATGCCATCAGGCCCAGGGGACTTATCTATTTTCACCATTTCCAGAATTTCCAACACCTCTTCCCTACATACCTCAAAGCCAATCATTCTACTTAATTGTGTCTCAGTATTCACATCGGCAACAATGTCCTGTTCCTGAGTGAATACTGACAAAAAGTATTCATTCAGTGTCTCCCCGATCTCTTCAGCCTCCACACGCAACTTCCCACTACTATCCTTGACTGGACCTATTCCTACCCTAGGCATGCTTACTTTTATCAGTTTGAAGCATTGAGTACAAAAATTAACAAGTCATGTTGCAGCTGTATAAAACTTAGGCCACATCTGTGTTCTGCTCACAACACTATTGGAAAGATAGGAAGGCTTTGAAGAGGGTGATGTTCCCTGGGTTGGAGTGTATTACCTATAAAGAGAGATTGGATAAACTTGTATTGTTTTCACTGTAGCATCACAAGTTGATGGACAACCTGATAGAAGTATAAAATTATGAGGGGTATAGATAGGGTAAATAGACAGTCTTTTTTCCAGGGTGGAAATGTCAACTAGCATTAGTAGGGGAATGTTGAAAGGAGATGCACAGGGAAAGGCTTTTACACAGAGGTGTCTGGATAATACTGCCAGGAGAGGTGATAGAAGCAGATATTTAACCTTTAAGAGGCATTTAAACAGATGTATGAACAGGCATAATGGAGGAATACAATCCATATGCAGACAAATGGCATAATTGTCAGCACATGCATCCTGTTCTTAGGAAGGGTCACTCCACATTCATTCTAATTTCCCTCCACACATGCTGAGCTTTTCTGGCAATTACTGTTTTTGTTTCTGATTTAGAGCATCAGTTTCACTAAGTTCTGTGAACCTTCAGCTATCAAACTGGTCGTCATGGGCTTCTTGAGAAGGAACTAAATTTATATAATTTTACAGGGCAGTAGTCAGTTGACCCGTGATAGGTTGGCCACCCCAAGGCAGTTCTAATTGTTGAATAATAGAATTCCTACAGTGCAGATAGAGGGAATTTGGCCCATCAAACCCACACTGATCTTCTGAACAGCATTCCCACCCAAACCCACACCAATCACAATTACCCAGGGCAATTTTAGCACAGCTAATCCACCAAACCTGCACAACATTGGACTATGGGAGGAAACCGGAACACTTGTCAGAAACCAATGCACACTCAGGGAGAAAGTGCAAACTCCACATAGACAATCACAAAGGGCATAAGCCATTCCTGAAGAAGGCTCACAACACTATTGGAAAGATACGATTCTCCTGTTCCCTGAATGCTGCCTGACCTGCTGCGCTTTTCTAGCGACACATTTTCAGCTTTGATCTCCAGCATCTGCAGTCCTCACTTTCTCCCCACATAGACAGTCACTCAAGGCTGTAATTGAAACCCAGTCTCTGGCACTGTGAGGCAGCAGTGTTAACCACTAAGCCACCATGTCTCCAAAAGAAAAATCAATGCAAGTAAATTCTGAATTATACGTGGCATAGCTGCACCTGGTCAATATAATATAATCAAGTGAAACCACTTTTTCCAACAGTGTGGTGAGCAGAGCTGCACATAATATTCCAGATGTGGCCTAAGTTTTACACAAGTGATCATGTGTTTAGTGCATGAACAGTGTGTGTGCAATATCTCAATTGGAAATCTGCCAAAGCTGTCCTATTGGTGACTAGGGGTCGTAATTAGTATTATCAGTTACAATAAGAATGAAATATCCAGCTTTTTTTTATAATTGAATCAGAAAGATCATGCCTCAGCCTAAGATTTTCCCTGCATATGCTTGATTAAAAAAAAAACCTAGAATGGATTCTCAAGAGGGCTCTGAGAGAATTGGATGGTGTTTGAAATCTGGTGAATATTCCACTTCAGAAGGATAATTGTAAACTGCAGGACCAATCTATGGACTGGTTAAGTGGACAAAGAAGTGAAGAATGAGAAATTTGTATAAAGTGGAGGTTGCACCCCCCACCCCCCACCGAGAATTAAAACCAAAACACTCAAAGAGACGCACCTCACCCTATAATCTCTAAAAGGAGTGTGAAAGGTGGTGTAACTTGCTTTTCAGCAACTTCAAGTGGTTAAGTTAAATAAATCCCTGACACTCACTTTAAAATCAACAAGTAACAATTTATTTATCTGACACTAACAGTGAACAAATTAACTAAACTGTTAACAAACCAGACAAATCTCTTCTATCTATTATTTCCCGAATAAAACAAGATTCAATGGACTTGTTGGGCCGAAGGGCCTGTTTCCACACTGTAAAGTAATCTAATCTAATGGTATGTTGTTCCAATGAATACAAGTCCCACTCATCTAACGAAAAATATAGAATCTGGTCTCTTGGTATTATAGCCAGGATACGTATCTTCTGGAATGTTCTGTGCATTTCCATCGATTCTGCTGTTGGGAATGCCTTCTCCATCTTTGGTACTGTTGTTATTTAGGTAGTGCTTTCTTTAAGACTTAGATGAGGCTGTGGCAGCCAGCAATTATCTCTTGACAGCTGAGGGCTGTTGCCTCTGGCAGATGGCAGTTAGCTCTGGGGTCTTTGTCCAACTGCTTCCTTTTTTTATACCCATGATGATAAATCAATATTTCTTACATAGGATTGGTCCTCTGTTGTCAAAACCATCCGATTTAAATTTAATAGGTTTTTATTAACTAGGTTCCTGGTTCAAATTGATTGGCTAAATCCAAATACCTGTCATCTTGGTTAATGCTACTGTCAGACCTGCTAACCGTACAGCCCTTCAATACCAGTCCACACTGACCCTCCGAAGAGTAACCCACACAGACCCATTTCCTTCCGACTATGCACCTAACACTATGGGCAATTTAGTATGGCCAATTCACCTAACCTGCACATCTTTGGATTGTGGGAGGAAACCGAAGCACCCAGAGGAAACCCACGCATACACGGGGAGAATGTGCAAACTCCACACAGTGACCCGAGGCTGGAATCGAACCTGGGACCCTAGTGCTGTGAGGCAGCAGTGCTAACCACTGAGCCACCATGCCACCCCACAGTTCCCTGACTGAGGCTGTTAACCTGGTCCAATCAAGGACTCGTGGCTGATAGACAGGAGTGTCAGGGGTTCTCTCACTCTAGGATCCAGCCTTGAGCTAGCTGGATCAGTGCTATGTACTCAACACGTGTACATAGGTTGACTTGGTGACAACATACTGGCATCTGTGGAGTTACTTCAGTGACAATGAACAAAAACATGCCCCTGAAGAGATTTGTTCACAACAGTCATCTTTGAGTTACCATAAGCCTTTCTGGCATCTTGATACAATTTAAGAAGTTTGACTCATTCGATCCTGCTGTCAAAGATTGGACCCAATATGTGGAAAGTATGTTTTTTTTCTGGGCAGATGATATTGGGGCAGGTTAGAAGCAATGAGTAATTCTCCTGACAGCTTGTGGATCTATAGCTTTCTCGGTTATTAGAAGCCGAACACTCCCTGAGGCACCAGATACTAAAAGCTTTCAAGCGTTGGCAGATTTAGCAAAGGAATATTATGACTCGAAGGCTCCTCTCATTCTAAGACACCATCGGTTTTACTCAGCAGTTCGAGAACTAGAGGAATCTGTATTGGGATTTTTGATGAGGTTAAGGCAACTGGCAGAGGCATGTGATTTTGGTTTAACACTGAAGTGAAGTGCTGAGAGACTGTTTGGTATGTGGGATTAATGATGTAACCATGCAAAAGTGCCTATTAGCTGAAGCCCAACTGGACTTCGAATAGGCACTGACACTGACTTTGTCATTAGAAAATGTGGCAAGTGGAGCTTATTAGTTACAGAGTATTACAATGGAAGTGAACACCCAGTTTGAAAGAGTTTGTGGAACACCACTTGAATGAAGACAATTATGCAACCACATGCAGAGGGACTGAACAGAGGGACTCACAGTAAGCCCCCACAGCAAAATTCCAAAACAAGGCCAAGTTTCAGCCAACTGGTTAAAATTTTAGGCCATTGTAGTTGCTGCCAGGATGCAGACTCGAGACAGAAAAAGAGACCCACAGGTACATGCATGAGCATGTTATGCCTGTCTCTTCTATGGGTATGTGGAATATTCCTTGTTCCAGTCCTATTCCAGCCTTCACCAACAACTCTTTCTCCAACATATCTATGATATCATCTTGCTGCTTCCCTTTCTCATCTGGAATTGGAAAAGTTTATTGATTTCGCTTCAATTTCTACCCTACCCTCATTTTCACATGGTCTATCCCTAAGTCTTCCTTTCCCTTCCTCAAAGCCTCTGTATCCATTTCTGGGGATAATCTGGCTACTAATATCCAACTCCCACAGCTACCTGGATTAAACATCCTTGCATCCTGTTTCCTGTAAAGATCTCCATCACATTCTCCCAGTTCCTTTGACTCCATTGCATATATTCTGATGAGACCAACTTCGACAAGGGAATCTCCAAAATGTCCACCTTCTTCCTCAACTGAGGTCTTCCCAGCACTGTTGTTGACAGGGCTCCCAACCGGATCTGACACATCTCCCACAGTTCTGCCCTCACACCTCCTTTCACTCTTGCAATGTCAATAGGGTTCTCCTTGTTCTTATCTACCATCCCACCAGCATCCACATTCAGAGGATCATTAGCTACCATTTACCACCACCTCCAGTAGGATTCCATCACCAGACACGTATTCCCCTCCTATCCCTTGTCTGCTTTCTGCAGGGACTGTTCCTTCCAGGACACCCTGTTCCTCTCTTCCTCCACTCCCAACACCTCCCCACAGTCCCACAGCTCCTTGTTCTACAACTACATGAAGTGTAACATGTGCTCATTTACCTCCTCCCTCCTCAGTATCCAAGGACCCAAACATACCTTCCAGGTGAAACAGCACTTTACCAACACTTCACACATCTACTCTACTGCATTCACTGCTCATAGTGCAGTCTCCTCTATACTGGGAAAATGAAGCGTAGACAAGGTGACCGCTTTATATGCCCGCAAAAAAGATCCTGAGCTTCCAGTTACTTGCCACTTTAACACATCGCCCTGTTTCCTGGCTGTCTCTGTGTCAAGCTTGCGGCAGTGTTCCAGTAAAGCTCAACACAAGCTGGGAGAACAATGCCTCATTTTCCGCATGGGACCCTGCAGCCCTCCAGACTCAGTATCGATCAATCTTAGGGTCTGAACTTCCCATGTCCTAGCCCCCCAACCCACATACTAGGTATTGTTATCACATAACCTGCCATTACACACTACCTATAGTTAGCCACTTAGAGTCTCCATTAACAGCTATTCACTCTTCTAGCCAGATATTTATCCATTCTTTTGACTGTCCAACTGTTCTTCGCTCCCTTTGGGCTCTATCCCCACCTATTATTTACTCCTTATCACCTTCCCCCATCATAACTTTTGCATATAGACCAACATTTTCCTAGGTATCATCAGTTCTGAGAAAGGGTCACTGGACCCGAAACATTAACTTTGATTTCACTTCACCGACGCTGGTGGACCTGTTGAGCTTTTCCAGCAACTTCTGCTTTTGTTAAAGAGTCCCATTAGGTCTGAATTTACTGAAAGAACTCATAGGTTCATATCCAGGAGCATGCAGTCCCTGGAAAGTTCACATACAACTGGTTTGGAACAGTTAATTGTTTAGCAACATCCAAATCAGAACCAATCAAAATAGACATCTAGTTAAATGGTCTTCCAGCTCAGTGTATGTATCAGTGATTATGGAACCAGTGTTTACCAAAATTTGCTCTGGACCCTAACCTTAAATTTGTGTAAGACCTCGGCCAAGCTGAGGAACTCTTCCGGGGAACCCCTCAGATTACAACTTCATTTCTGGTCTCTTATGGGAAGCAGCTGGTTCAGTTACCACTAATTTTAGTAAAAGACTTCATCTAAGCTTGATGGGATGAAATTGAGAAAGATTCAACTTGATTGGCTGAACATTTATCAATTAGAAAATGGCTACCTGAGTGAAGTCCTAATTAAATATCCAGAAGTTATTCAGGCAGGTCCAGGGACTATCATAGTGACTGAGGCCACCTTACATGTTGATGAAGAAGCAATTTCACGATATTGCGAGGTCTGCCCAGTTCCATTTGCCTTACATGCAAAAGTACAGGCAAAAATAAGGTGGCTGGAAAGCAAAGGATTCACAAACCAGTACAGTTTGTGGAATGGACAGTATAGGTCAAATTGAATGAGAAGCCTGACAGGCTGGTTTACCTTTGTGGGAATTTCAAATAGATGGTAGACCACTTTTCACAGCTGGATAAATATTCAATCCCTCAAATTGAGGATTTATACGCAGAACTGGCATGGGTGTTCAGTCTTTCACAAAGCTGGACATGAGCCACGCCAACAACTATGATTGGATGAGCATTCCCAGTAATATGCTACAATTAATACCCATAAGGGCTTGCACTAATATGCAAGACTGCGTTATGGGGTATCAACAGTGGCATTATCCAGTGGAGGATAGAGAACTTTTGACAAGGTCTACCCATTTCGCCATTTATTTGGATGGCATGCTAATCACCAGGAAGACCAATAAACTTGTTTTCAGGCACCCCAGTGGCCTACTTGGGCTACAGAGTCAACAAGACCGTGGCAAGGCCTACACAACACAGTGGACTATAAAGTGAAGTATAGTAGAGCAGAATAGCAGACAAAAATACATCCATCCCTGATGCACTGAATGTATTTTATGCTCGGTTCGAACAGAAGGTCAACAAAATGGTGTCACTGCCCCAATAGCCTTGGATGCACCTGTTCCCTCAGTCACCGCTGCAGATGCCATGTCAGCTTCTTTGAAAGTGAACCCATGGAGTCCCGAGCCGTGCACTCATATCCTGTGTGGACCAGCTGGTGGGAGTATTCGTTGATATCTTTAACCTCTCCTTGCTACAATCTGAAGTTCCCAGCTGCTTTGAAAAGACCACCATCATCCTTGTACGAAAGAAAACATAGCTGAAAATGGTTGCTGGAAAAGCGCAGCAGGTCAGGCAGCATCCAAGGAGCAGGAGAATCGACGTTTCGGGCATGAGCCCTTCTTCAGGAATGAGGAAGGTGTGCCAAGCAGGCTAAGATAAAAGGTAGGGAGGAGGGACTTGGGGAAGGGGAGTTGGAAATGCAATAGGTGGAAGGAGGTAAAGGTGAGGGTGATAGGCTGGAGTGGGGGTGGGGGCGGAGATGTCAGTAAGAAGATTGTAGGTTAGGAAGGTGGTTCTGAGTTCGAGGGTTGGGACTGAGACAAGGTGGGGGGAGGGAAATGAGGAAACTGGAGAAATCTGAGTTCATCCCTTGTGGTTGGAGGGTTCCTAGGCGGAAGATGAGGCGCTCTTCCTCCAGCCGTCGTGTTGCTATGGTCTGGCGATGGAGGAGTCCAAGGACCTGCATGTCCTTGGTGGAGTGGGAGGGGGAGTTGAAGTGTTGAGCCACAGGGTGGTTGGGTTGGTTGGTCCGGGTGTCCCAGAGGTGTTCTCAAGTAGGCGGCCTGTCTCCCCAATATAGAGGAGGCCACATCGGGTACAGAGGATGCAATAGATGATATGTGTGGAGGTACAGGTGAATCTGTGGCGGATATGGAAATTTCCTTT
>NC_057724.1:1627921-1646374 GCF_004010195.1 Chiloscyllium plagiosum
TGTAGTCTAGGTAGCAGTGGGAGTCGGTCGGTTTATAGTAAATGCCCGTGTTGATTCGGTCGCCCGAGATAGAAATGGAGATGTCTGATTTACCTGGACCGTCTCAGACTCCTCCCTCCCCTTCCTAGTGCTCTCCACCTTCCTAACCTGCAATCTTCTTCCTGACCTCTTCGCCCCCCACCCCCACTCCGGCTTATCATCCTCACCTTTACCTTCTTCCACCTATCGCATTTCCAACACCCCTCCCCCAAGTCCCTCCTCCCTACCTTTTATCTTAGCCTGCTTGGCACACCCTCCTCATTCCTGAAGAAGGGCTCAATCACCAAGAATCTGTTCTGGAATCCACGTTGATGTGACAATCAAGAACTCACAATAAAGCCTTTTGTTCCTAAGGAGGCCATGGAAATTTGACACATCCATAAGGGCACTTGACAATTCTTATATCTGGATGCATCATGGCTTGGTACAGGAATTGCTCAGCTCAGAACTGTTCAAAACTACAGAAAGTTGTGAATGCAGCCGAATCATCATGCAAGCCAACCTTCCATCCATTACTTCATCTATGTTTCTCACTTGGAAAGGTAGATAACATCATCTAAGACACCTCCTACCCTGGTTATAATTTCTTCCAACCTCCTCCACCAGACAGAAGATAGAAAAGCTGAAATAAATGTACTGACAGGTTCAAGAACAGCTACCTCCTCGCTGTTTTGAGACTTCTGAATGGACCTCTCAAATTTCAAATCTAATGTTGATCTTGCTTTTTGTTCACCTACTCTTTGACTGTAACTGTATATTCCTTATTCTGTTCTGTCACTCTATGATCTTTGTTTGGCATGATCTGTACTGCATGCAAATCTTTTCACTGTACCTTGGTACATGTAATAAATCAATATAAAAAAAAAGACCGACCACACCCATTGGAAGATAAAGTGATGGCCCTCACATCTGTACCGGAGCTTACATCATTCGTTGGGTTGGTGAATTATAATGGAAAATTCACGCGTTACCTGGCCTCCATCCAGGCACCCTGAAAAAGTGTTAGCCTCGGAAATGGTCTCATAGCCAAGATGTTGCCTTTAGGGAAGTGAAGGAGCAAGTATTGTTGTCTATGATCCAATGTGAAATGTGGTGTTGACATGTGATACATCCTCGTATGGTACTGATACATGTGATACATCCTCGTTTGGCTCATTGATGGTCCAGCAGAGAGGAACAGCTGATAATGTATGCTTCCTGGACTTTAGCTGATGCCGACTGAAGAAATGCCCATATATAGACAGAGGGTTTGGCTGTAATCTTTGGTGTGAGAATGTTCAAACAATACCTTTATGGACATAAATTTATAATAGTGACAGATCAAAACCCCTGCTCGGGCTACTTAAAGAATACAGGGCCGTGCTAATCTAATTTAGTAGTGGGGTCTCATTCTGAGTGTGTATTATTACAAGTTGGAACATCCGTTTGGGAGGTCAAGTGGCAAATGCCTTGAGCTGCCTCCCACTGGTGGATACACTACCACTGGTGATGCCACCAAAAGAAACTGTTCTACTTTTCCACTTTCTGGGCACCAATCACCACTGAAAATATCTGACTGTGGACATAAAAAGATTCCATCCTGGCAAACTAAAACACCTAAAACAAGTGATGGGGCAAACAAAAGGGCCATCACAATCAGAATTTGAACATCGTGGGTGGCACGGTGGCACAGTGGTTAGCACTGCTGCCTCACAGCGCCAGAGACCTGGGTTCAATTCCCGCCTCAGGTGACTGACTGTGTGGAGTTTGCACGTTCTCCCCGTGTCTGCGTGGGTTTCCTTTGGGTGCTCCGGTTTCCTCCCACAGTCCAAAGATGTGCAGGTCAGGTGAATTGGCCATGCTAAATTGCCCGTAGTGTTAGGTAAGGGGTAAATGTAGGGGTATGGGTGGGTTGCGCTTCGGCGAGGCGGTGTGGACTTGTTGGGCCGAAGGGCCTGTTTCCACACTGTAAGTAATCTAATCTAATTTCTGTCACTGTGAGATCAGATCACCACAGAGGATGGTATATTATTATGGGGAGCAAGAGTGATTGCCCCAAGCAAAGGTCTCCACCAGATATTGGCTGAACTCCACCAGGGTCATCCAGGGTTTTCCAAAATGAAGATGTTGGTGAGAAGTTATGTCTGGTCACCAGGATTGGATGCCAACATGGCCAAGTTGGAGGGGCATTGCCCAGAGTGCCAACAAGGACAAAATGTACCGCCAGAAGCTCCCCCACATTCATGGGAATAGCCAGGTAAATCCTGGACTTGGTTACATGTCGACTGTGCTGATCCTTTCATGGGCTCTGTTTTTAATCATTGCAGATGATTATTCAAAGTGTTTGGACATGCTTAGAGTTCACTCATCAAACACAGGGATGATAATTGAAAAGTTGAGTGCATCTTTTGCAATACATGAACTTGCAGAGATGTTGGTCACAGACAGCAAGCCATCATTTACCAGCAGGGAATTTGAGTATTTCCTAAATTGATTGGGTTTGGCGTGTAAGGACAGCTCTATACAATCGTGTCAATCTAGCGGAAAAAGCAATCCAAACTTTGAAGGCAGGCTTAAAGGTATAGCCTACAGCTTCAATTGTCCCAGTTCCTGTTTGATTATAGCACCACCCCACAGGGACAGCACCAGCAGAGTTGCTAATGGGGAGAAGACTGTGCATCAGGTGAAACTTGATCTTCCCGGACCTGGGAGTGGGGAGGAAGGAGTGGTTGAATGATGAAATGGCATCAGGAATGCCAATTCTGGACACTAGACTCCTCTAAGCAAGAGAGGCAATTTACTCAGGGGAGGAGTTGTGTTGAAACCATGAGAATGGCCCTATATGGGTAAGAACGTGGTCAGATCCCATAGCATACAAAATTTGGGTGGGAGAGGCAGCCCTGAACCATGATGCAACATCACAAATGGGGCAAGAGCCCTTCAGAGCATCTGGGAAGGCTGTCAGAACACTTGGGTTCTCCCCCTCCATCTAGCATTGAAGAAACACTGAGGATGAGATGAACATAGCAGATGTTGCAGTCTTGATGCTGTTACTGCCAGAAGATTTCAACAGAGATACTCTGGGCGCAAGAAGTGGGCTACAGTCTGGTACACATTGCCAACATCTGAGGCAGAATCGGTTGAACTAGACCCCAGGAAAAGTGAACATAGGCTCCTTCGAGAATAAGGCGGGGAAGTAATAATGGGGGACCAGGAAATGGCAGAGGTGTTGAATAAGTACCTTGCATCTGTCTTCACAGTAGAAGATACTAATGTTCAAAGATTACTAAATATGGAAGGGGCAGCAGGAGGAGTGGAAGAGAAAACTTAAGAGGGAAAATAATGGAGCTAAAGACTTTAACAGTATATATATCTGGAAATTAAAAGAAGTAGCTACAAAGTTCATGGATGTACTGCTTAATAAACTTGCAGATTTCCTTAGATTCTGGGAATGATCCAGAGTATTAGAAAGAAGTCATCTAACACTGTATTTAAAAAGGAAAAGAGACAAAAAAAAGTCAGTCAGCTTAACAATGTTATGAGGAAAATGTTGCAAAATTATAATTACATTATAAAGGATGGAACAGCTGAACATTTAGAAACAATATTATGATCAAGGACGGTCAGCCTGGCTTCATGAAGGAGAAATCATGTTTATTAAAAGTCTTTGAGGAGGCAACAAGTAGGACAGATAAAGAAGAAGTAATGGATGTAATTGGATTGGTTGATTAATAGATGACTGCTTAATTCATAGAGTCATAGAATCACAGAGATATACAGCATGGAAACAACAGTTTGGTCTAACTCAACCATGTCAACCAGATATCCTAAATAAATCTAGTCCCATTTGTCAACATTTGGCCGACATCCCTCCAAACACTTCCTATTCATATAACCATCCAGATACCTTTTAAATGTTGTAATTATACTTGCCTCCACCAGTCCATACACACACCACCCTCTGCATTAAAAAATTACACTTTTAAACCTTTCCCCTCTCACTTTAAACCTATACCCTTTAGTTTTGGATTCCCCCACCCTGGGGAAAAGACCTTGTCTATTTACACTAACCTTCTTCCTGATGATTTTATAAACTTCTATAAGTTCAACCCTCAGCCTCCGAAGCACCAGGGCAAATAGTCTATTCAGCCACTCCCTGCAGCTCAAACCTTCCAACCCTGGCAACATCCTTGTAAATCTTTTCTGAACACTTTCAAGTTTCACAACATCCTTCCTATAGCAAGGAGATCAGAATTGCACACAGTATTCCAATAGTGGCCCAATCAATATCCTGTACAGCTGCAACATGACGTACTAACTCCTAGACTCAATGCACTGACAATAAATAGAAGACAGAAGACTGGAATAAAGGGCAAATTTTCCATATGACAACCTGAAACGGGTAGAGTGCTACAGTGATCAATGCTCGGGCACAAATCATTAGCGATATGTATGCATGATTTGGATGAGGGAAGGAAATATGAGATAGATAATTTTGTCGATGACAGTCAAAATGTGGGAAGACAAGAATGACAATGATTCTGCAAAGAGATATAAACAGAGTTAGTGAATGTGTAAACATTTGTCAGCTGGAATATAATGTGGAAAAATATGTGCATATGCAGTTTGGCAGGTAGAATAGAACAACTGAATATTATTTAAATAGAGAAAGACTGCAGATACCTGCAGCATGGAGGGGTTTCAGAAAACTCATGTCATCCAAGTACAGTAGGTCTTATGGAAGGCAAATAGAAGGCATTTAAAAAAAATGGAGGTTAAAATTTGTAAAGACTTGCTAAAAATATACAAGACACTAGTTAGACCACAGTAGATCAGGCAGCATCTGGGGAGCAGGAGATTCGACATTTCGAGCATAAGCCCTTCATCAGGAATCTGAGGCTGCTTGAATCTGATGAACTTGAAGTTCCAAGGCTGAATGTCCTGGTGTGCTGAAGGGGCAATTGCACAACAATCACCAGGCAAGGGCCTTCCCTCCCAGTCAGAAAACACTTCAGCAGTCTGGGAAATTCAACCTTGGCCCTTCAGGTGACCGTCCTCCAAGGCGGACTTCAGGACAAGCAACAATGGGTGGTACGGTGGCACAGTGGTTAGCACTGCTGCCTCACAGTGCCAGAGACCCGGGTTCAATACCCGCCTCAGGCAATTGTCTGCGTGGAGTTTGCACATTCTCCCCGTGTCTGCATGGGTTTCCTCCGGGTGCTCCAGTTTCCTTCCACAGTCCAAAAATGTGCAGGTTAGGTGAATTGGCCATGCTAAATTGCCCATAGTATTAGGTGAGAAGGTAAATGTTGGGGAATGGGTCTGGGTGGGTTGCTCTTCGGAGGGTCGGTGTGGACTTGTTGGGCTGAAGGGCATGTTTCCACACTGTAAGTAATATAATCTAATCTCTAATCTAAATGCAAAGTGGTTGAGCAGCGGCTGATAGCCAAGTTCGGTACTTATGAGAATGGCCTCAATTTGGACTTTCGGTTCATGTCACCCTACTGCACTAGTGTGCACACACACACTCCTACATACTCACACACTAACACAGACCCTCTCTCAGACACAAGCTCTCTCTTATACGCACACACATACATACACCCCTCCCACTCACACCCACGAACGCATCCACTCACAGGCTTATACCCCATCATACCCACATATATAATTTATCAAGCTTACACATACATGTACTCGCACCCACATGCAAGGACTCACATGCACCCACTCACTCTGTCTCTCCTGCATGCACACACGTATAAGTTTATGAGGTGAATTTGTATTTGCAGAATTGTACTTATTTTGCTCAAAAATGCATAATCTACAGTCAATCCATGTAAGATTCTATAAATCCCACTTTAGAAATAGAACCAGTCTGACTCAAGATTGGGACATAGACAGACTTTGACCTCTCACCTTTAATGTATTGTCTGAGCTGAAATAATACCTTTGTTAGAAAACTTGAAGTTATCTTGGGAATGTGACTTAAAAGGAGTTCTATGATTTACATATTAGTAAACCAAAGCTAGCAAACCCATTCTAAAAGATGAGAGACTTAATCTAAGTTTGTTTAATATATTTCAGCCACATGTCACTGTACACTTTTGCTATAAATTGGTGTCTTATGGTCCTGCTTCATTACCACCTGATGAAGAAGCAACGCTTCAAAAGCTAGCGCTTCCAAATAAACGTGTTGGACTATAACATGATGTTGTGTGATTTTTAACTTTGTCCACCCCAGCCTAACACCGGCTCTGCTAAATCTGTATTTTAGAACATAGAACATAGAACGTAGAACAATACATAAAGAGTTATGTTGTGCTGGCCTTGTATCCCACTTTAAGATCAGGTTAACCTTCATACCCTTCAGGGTACTAACTTCCATGTGCCTATCCAAGATCGCTTAAATCTTTCTAATAGATTTGACTCTACGACCACTGCTGGTAGTGCATTCCATGCACCCACCACTCTCTGAGTAAAGAATTTACCTCTGACATCTCCCCTAAACCTTCCTCCAATTATCCTAAAATTATGCCCCGTCATGATCGACACTTTTGCCATGGGAATGTCTCACTATCCACTCTATCCATGCCTCTCAACACTTTGAACACCTCTATCAAGTGACTCTTATCCTTCTTTGCTCCAATGAGAAAAGCCCTCTCTCAGTCTTTCTTCATAAGACATGCCCTCCAGTCCATGCAGTATCCTGGTAAAATTCCTCTACACCTTCCACATCTTTCGTATAATAAGGCGACCAGAACTGAACACAGTATCCAAGTGTGGCTCAACCAAGACTCTATAGAGCTGCAGAATAACTTCACGGCTCTTAAACTCAATCTCCCTACTAATGAAAGCCAATACACCATATGCCTTCTTAACAACACTATCAACCTGGGTGGCAACTTTGAGCGATCTATGGACATGGACCCCAAGATGTCTCTGTTCCATCGCACTGCCAACAATTCTGCCTTTAGTGAGTATTCTGCATTCATTAATTTCAGGGCCCAGTGTCCCAGCCTCCACCACACACACCAGGCCCTGCCACCATGCCATCCACCATCACAGACCTCCTACTGCCAGCCACCAACAATCTACATCAACAGCCACTCACCCTCCCAGCCAGATCACCACCGTCTCCCTTGTCTGTCCAACCGCTCCTCCCCCTGAATAGACCATACAAGCTTCTTATGGCAGCTGACAGTATAGATGTGGAAGGGCTGTCTCCCTGTGTAGGAAAGTTAAGAATCAAACAGCATAATCTCAGAATAAAGGGTTACCCATTAACGACGGAGAACAAGGGAGAATTCCTTCTCTCAGAGGGTAATGAATCTGTGGAATTCTTTACAACAGTGCAATGTCGAGTTTGGATGATTAAATATATTCAAGGCTGAGACAGACAAACTTTTAATTAGTCTGGGAATCAAGGGTTAAAGAGAGAAGACAGGAAAATGGAACTGAGAGTTATAAATCAACCATGATCTCATTGGCCCAGCTGGCTAAATGGCCTTCATCTACTCCTAAGTCTTTGGTCATATGGGCTAGAGGGATCAATAGCTATCAGGCATAGATCTAAGCTAACAAGAAAAAGGTTAAGAAATTAGTTGAGGGGAGTGTCTTTTTAAACTCAGAAAGTGGTGGGAGTCTAGTACTCACTGTCTGAAAGGGTTGTTGGTGGCACAGTGGTCAGCACTGCTGCCTCACAGCGCCAGAGACCCGGGTTCAATTCCCGCCTCAAGCAACTGACTGTGTGGAGTTTGCACGTTCTCCCCGTGTCTGCGTGGGTTTCCTCCCACAGTCCAAAGATGTGCAGGGTCAGGTGAATTGGCCATGCTAAATTGCCCGTAGTGTTAGGTAAGGGGTAAATGTAGGGGTATGGGTGGGTTGCGCTTCGGCGGGGCGGTGTGGACTTGTTGGGCCTAAGGGCCTGTTTCCACACTGTAACCAATGTTTAGATGTCCATTTATGTTCCTATGGGCTCAAGGAATATGGGATCAAAAGCTAAAAAAAAAGGATAAGAGTGGTCAGGTATTTGCTGATGAGCTTCAACATAATAGGCAAATACTGTCCTTCTGTTCTGTAATTCTCTATAATCTACTCACAATGCTTCAGTGTTCAGTGTGTGATCTTTGGGAATGTGATTACAAGATTTTTGGGAATAAGTTCTTATGCTTACTGGACAAACAACAGCAATGTCAGTTCTATTTATTGAATAACTTCCAGGAATGCATTATACCATGTATCTGCACCAATTGAAGAAAAAGACTTGCACCTACAGAGCACTTTTCATTATTGCCAGATCTCGCTTATAATAATAAATCAGCTGGAAATGTAATTTGTGAAGTGCAGTCAATATTGTGAAGTATGAAATCATGTCACAATGTGCATGGTTGCCTTAATTGATTTCTCTCATGCATATTGAGACTCTGTCTGCATGGAGGACATTATTAGTCACTTTCAGAATATCCACGTTGACACAATATTAGATAACTCTGAGTTCCCTTTCACAAAAGTACTCAGTTATTTTCATTATTTAATGATTTTGCACATTAGCATAAATGGGTAGTTCACCACATTCTTTAACTGCTCCCTAAACATAGTCTGGGTCACAGCATAAATACAAGTGTTTGTGCAACAGCTCAGCAGCTGAAGTATGTAACCAGTTTCTTGTACAATTGCATTAATAGATCCAACATTACCAAGAAAATACCACAGCCGGTTCCAGATGGAATATACCATAAACATTGACCATAACAATATGAAATTCCCTGAGATAACAAACAGTAAAATGATGGATTTCCTTCGATTCACCATTTCTGCATCTTTGGGGCTCTCCCCACTGCTAAAAGCCCGGAGTCTACTGCGGGCTCTGCTGGTCACGACAATGTGTCTAACAGTTAATGCATTGAGCAACAAAATCAGAACAAATGGAATACATGGGGTTAAGGTGTAATGAAGCAGTTCAAATACTGCCCACAGTTGTGAATCTGTGTTTTCATCAGTTACATTGCAAAACCATGGACTGTTATCAAGTTCATACTTACTTGTATACATAAAATACCAAAAAAGGTTCTTTAAACAGCTCAGTGCACTCACTACTCCTAAAATCACAGTGGCAGTTTTCTCACTACAATATTTAGTTTTCAGCTTCTGGCAACAAATGGCCACAAAGCGATCAAAGGTGAAAGTGACTGTGAACCAGACAGAACAGTCTGTAGCTGCATAAAGCAGGACAGCGTGAATATTACACAGACGGATGTACCACACAAAATGAAACTGTTCCCAATAAACAATTGGAATGTGTCGCAATATCAAATCCAGAATCACAACGAGTAAATCTGCAGTTGCCATGGCCACCAGGTAGCATGTTACACACTTGGAGAGACCACAATTTCCTCGAGACAGGATCACAATTGTCACAAGGTTAACTGTGAAGAAAGAAAACAAACGGGGAAGTTACTCATCAGATTTTAGGTATGGGGAAGCATTCCCCAGGAAGTTGGGATAAAATCCACAATATTCAATCTTTAACGTTAAAATCTTTAACCTGTGGATCTGAATATAAAACTTAGAACACACCGTGGGTAGCACGGTGGCGCAGTGGTTAGCACTGCTGCCTCACAGCGCCAGAGACCCGGGTTCAATTCCCGCCTCAGGTGACTCTCTGTGTGGAGTTTGCACATTCTCCCCGTGTCTGCGTGGGTTTCCTCCGGGTGCTCCGATTTCCTCCCACAGTCCAAAAAAAATGTGCAGGTTAGGTGAATTGGTCATGCTAAATTGCCGTAGTGTTAGGTGTTAGGTCTGGGTCAGTGCGCGTCGGCGGTCGGTGTGGATATGTTGGGCCGAAGGGCCTGTTTCCACACTGTAAGTAATCTAATCTAAAAAAAAACATACAACACTACAGCACAGGAACGGGACCTTTGGCCTACATTGTTGTGTCTACCATGCTGCTAAATTAAACTAATCCCTTCTGCCTGTCTTTGGTTCATATCCCTCCATTCTTTGCACATTCATGTGCTTGTGTAAAAGCTGCTATCGTACTTACATGTACCACTACCACAGCAGCATGATACAGACTCCTACCACTCTCTGTGTAAAATAAATCATCCCTCACACCTCGTTTGAACTTATCCGCTCTCACCTTAAATGCATGCCTCTTATTATTAGACATTTCAACTCTGAGAAAAATATTCTGACTATCAACTTTATGGATGCATCTAATAATTTTATAGACTTCTATCAAGTCTCCACTCAGCCTCCACCATACCAGAGAAAACAACCTGAGATTTTCTAGCCTCTCCTTTTAGCTCATACCCTCTAATCCAGGCAGCATCCTGGTAAATCTCTTCTGCACCCTCTCCAAAACCTCCACATTCTTTCTGTAATGCAGTGACCAGAATTGAATTAAATATTCTGAGTGCTGCCTAAGTCTTATAAAGCTGCAACATGATATCCTGACTCTTGTACTCATTTCCCTGACCCATATAGACAAGCATCCTTACCACCCTATCTACTTGTGTGACCACTTTCAGGAAGCTATGGACTTGAACCCTAAAATCCCTCTGCACATCAATTCTGTTCATGATCCTGCCATTAACTGTTTACTTTTCCTTAACATTTGATCTCCCAAAATGAAGCTTACCTGGATTAAACTCCATCTCCTATTTCACTGCCCATATCTGCAACTGATCCATATCCCACTGCATTCCTGGACAACCTTCTACACTATCCACAATTCCACCAATCTTTATACCGTCTGCAAACTTACTAACCCATCCATCTACGTTTTCTTCCAAGTCATTTATGTATATCACAAACTGCAGACGTCCCACTACTGATCCTTGCGGAACACTGCCAGTCATAGACCTCCAGCCAGAAAAGCAGCCTTTCACCGCCACCGCTTTCTATAGGCGAGCCAATCCTGAATCCAAGCTGACAAGTCACCATGGATCCTTTGTATCTTAATCGTCAGGATGTGTCTACCATGCAGGACCTTATCGAAAGCCTTACTAAAAATCCAGATAGACAACTTCCACTAATCTACCCTCATCAAACACCTTTGTCACCTCCACGAAAAATTCAATTAAATTAATAAAATATGACCTGCCCAGCACAAAGCCATGCTGACTGTTCCTGCTTTTCCAAATGCGCGTAAATCTTATCCCTAAGAATTCCCTCTAAAAGCTTCCCAAACACCAATGTGCGACTCAATTTTGAATTATCCTTATTTTCCTCTGGAACAGTGCAACAACATATAAAATATGTATGCTTATATATATGTGAAACAGATAACATAAAAAATAATATATAAATCTTGGTCAACAAATATGTCAAATCAATGCATGAATGTGAACAAATACAATAGTGAAGTAACAATGAGCTATGAGTTGGTTGAGCAGATTATAACATTGCAAATAACAACGGAAAATGCATTTATGAGCAGAGTAGGGAAGGGGGATAGGAGAGAGACAAAGTTAACCATGATTTGCAGGAGCAAAAGTTGGATGGTTATGGTCAGAGCCCACAGTCAGTGGTGAAGTAGGATCATTTGCCGATGATTTTGTGATGGCCTGTAATGCTGAAATGGTCATTGGCTGGAGCAGGACCTATCAGTCCTGTTTGTAGTGTCTCACAGGATTGTAACATCAATATCAGTAGAAGGGCTCCATGGTGCAGGGTATTCCCAGTGACCCTACATCCACATTGATGCCACAGCCTGAAGTGCTGAGATCTGTCTGTGGTCAGTCCAGTGAGAGCTATATGGTTCTTGACTCTGTGAAATTTCTCATTTGATGTCGGCAGTGTCACTGTGCATCAGTTTAATTACCTCCTCCAGCATCCCACACAACCTTAACCAGTGTGGCTTCATCACTGCTTGGACCGCAAGCAATTTACACTGCCTCTGACATCAATGTGACTGAGGCTGTAAGGTGGAAAGGTGGGGGAGTCACAGAGGTTGGGGACAGGTGTTTGGGAAGGTGAAGCAAATCTGTGGTGCACTAGCCAGAGATGTCAGGGCATCTTAGAATCAAAGGGATAATGCACAGAAAAAAGGCCCTTCAGCCCATCGTTCTATGCCAGTCAAAGACAACCACCGAACTGTTCTAATCCTATTTTCTAACACCTGTGGTATGCTTAATCTACTGGATAAGAATAAATTGGATGCTAGGTGTGTTTACAGTTTGGAACAACAGTGGGTGTAAAGATAGGAACCAGGGCATTAAAGGAGACAAAACATCATAGATTCAAGTGGTATTCAGTCAGTGTGCTGGATGGGGTCACATATAAGAAGTGTGGGCTGGGATTGAGAGAAGCTAACTCTGGGAGAAAGAAACTGGGACAGCTAGAGTTTTGGATGTTTAATACACTAATTTAAACTGAGATGCACCTGAATAGGTTTGCAGGTCAATCCTAAATAAAATCATCATGAAAACTAGCATAATCAAGCCATATAAATATCTTGGAGGCAACAAAAGTATGGGCTTTTGTGTAATCCACTGCAACTTCTGGATGTCAGTGTAGGGCAGTCCTCCAGATGTTCCCTTCAATAGTGACCAATCTCTCAGTGTTTGCTATATTTGCTGCCAAAAGATCTGGACCACAGACATTACAGAAAGTGCATAGTTAAGGACAGCAGCACTGATCTAGTTTAATGTGCCTCATGGAATGTACAATGCAGGAACAAATCTGCAAGAAAATCACAGAGATATTTAAGAATGAGCAAGTGATGATATTATGAATACCTCTTTTACTCAAATATCAATTGGGATAATGTCCAAATGAAGGGAAAGTAATTAGGGGAAGGAATTTCTGAAATGGGTTTAGGGAACTCCCTTGATCGCAATGTTCTCCTGCCAAACAGAAAGGATGTGGTGTTGGGAAATGAGGTGGGATAAGTGGGCCATTGTCCGTAGGGAGAACATTTGGTTAAGCGTGCTCTTTATAGATTAGCCTTAAATATGTAATGAGGAAAAGCACCGAACATTGTTCCAATTGATAGTTGAACAACTAAAATATTTGTTTCTTTTTAAGGATGAGACAGTTAAAGGGAATGGCTGGATATATTTCAACGAGTAATGAAAACCAAAGTCAGACATTCTTTTGATAATGAGGGGATGGAGATAATGATTAAGCTAAAAAGAAGAGCACACGTTGCATATGAGTAATAACTGGATTAAATATAACACGTTGAAAATGTCAGGTAACATGTAAAGGAACCTGAAAATATTGCGCTGGCATTTAAATAATAGTTAAACATGTTAAATCCTGTCAAGGAGAAAATTGGTCACATTTTTTAAGGAGCAAAGCAAGGCAAAAATGTATTATAAGCCTTTTGTTATTCATTCACAGAATGTTGGCAACATTCACGAAGCCATTGTTAATTGCCCAATGCAGCTATCCTGAAGAAGCTGGTGGTGAGCTGCCTTCTTGAACCAGTGCGGTCAGAGTGCTAGCTGCCCAAAGTGAAATGCTGAGAGTTGAGGTAAGTGTGGGAGTTTAGGGAAGTGGGAAGAGGGAGGCATTACTCTGTCTTGTTTCCAAACTATTTCCACAGGTCCATTGGGAACATGAACAGAGAAGATGTTACAGTTTAAAACGGACATTCCAACAGTGGCTGCACAGGCACCAGAAAGGAGGAACATGAGATTTGAAAAGGCTTAAAAAAAAGGTCCATTGGAGGCAAACAGTTGTTAGTTTCACTAGTGACAATCCAGGCAGCAAATAAAAGGTAAGCATAGAGTCATAGAGTCATGGAGATGTCCAGCACAGAAACAAACCCTTCTGTCCAACTTGTCCATGCTGACTAGATATGCTAACCTAATCTAGTCCCACCTGCTAGCACTTGGCCCATATCCCTCTAAATCCTTCCTATTCATATACCATCCAGATGCCTTTTAAATGCTGTAATTATACAAGCCTACACCACTTCCTCTGGCAGCTCACTCCATACACGTACCATCCTCGGCATGAAATAGTTGTCCCTTAGGTCTCTTTTCTATCTTTCTTCTCTCACCATAAACCTATGCCCACTAGTTCTGGACTTCCCCACCCCAGGGAAAATACTTTATCTATTTATCCTATCCATGCCCCTCATGATTTTATGAACCTCTATAAGGTCACCCTTCAACACCTGACGTTCCAGGGAAAACAGTCCCAGCCTGTTCAACCTCTCCCTATAGCTCAAATCCTCCAACCGTGGCAACATCCTTGTCAATATTTTCTGAATCCTTATAAGTTTCACAATATCCATCAAATAGGAAGGAGACCAGAATTGCACGTAATATTCCAAAATTGGCCTAACCAATCTCCTGTACTGCTGCAACATGACATCTGAACACCTATACTCAATGCTCTGACCAATAAAGGAAAGCATAACAAACGTCTTCTTCACTACCCTATCTATCTGCAACCCTACTTTCAAGGAGCTATGAACCTGCACTCCAAGGTCTCTTCATTCTGCAGCACTCCCCAGGACCATACCATTAAGTGTATAAGTCCTGCTCTGATTTGTTTTTCCAAAATTCAGCATCTCGCATTTATCTAAATTAAACTCCATCTGCCACTTCTCAGCCCATTGGCTCATCTGATCAAGATCCCATTGTACTCTGAGGTAACCTTCTTTGCTGTCCACTACAGCTCAATTTTGGTGTCATCTGTAAACTTACTAACTATATCTCCTATATTCACATCCAAATAATTTATATAAATGATAAAAAGTAGTGGAACCAGCGCTGATCCTTGTGGCATACCACTGGTCACAGGCCTCCAGTCTGAGACACAACCCTCCACCACCACCCTCTGTCTTCTACCTTTGAGCCAGTTCTGTATCCATATGGTTAGTTCTCCCTGAAATCTAACCTTGCTAACCAGTCTCCCATGGGGAATCTTGTTGAATGCCTTACTGAAGTACACATAAATCACATCTACCACTCTGCCCTCATCAATCCTCTTTGTTATTTCTTCAAAAAACTCAATCAAGTTCGTGAGACATCCAGCATCTCTTCCTCTGTAATATGGATCTTTATCAAGATGGCAGAGTAGCCATTTTTGAAGTGGCCATTTTTTGAGAGAGGCTGCTTTGCAGTCAAAGTGCTGCTGGGTAGGTCTAAGTGCAGACTTAAGTGAAAACTGGACTCTGTTGAGGAGTGTGAACAGCAACAAGGTGATGGCAAGTAAGATTTTATTTTCCTGAGTGTGCTAGTCATTAAAGGGGTAGAGAGGGCATCCAGTTATGTGACCTACTTCTCTGAGATGTGAGAGATCAGGGAGCAGTCGAGTGTCCCTGGCAATTATGTCTGCAGAAGGTGTGTCCAACTGCAGCTCCTCTCAGACTGCATAGATTGTTTGGAGCAACAGTTGGATGCATTGTGAAGCACAAAGGAGGCAGACAGTATGATGGACAGTAGCATCAGAGAGGTAGTCACACTGCCGGGATGGTCAGGTAGATGGTAGAGGGAGGCAGCTATTGAAGGATTCTCCTGTGGCTGTCGTCCTCTCAGACAAACATATCACTTTGGATACAGTTGTGGAGACAAGCCACTCAGTGGAAACTAACAGCAGCAGCAGCAGCAGCCAACTCTGTGGCAACATGACTCGCTCTGCTGTAAAGCAGAATATGGCAAAGTCCAAGTGAGCAATTGTGTTTGGCGACTTTCTCTTTTAGGGCACAGACAAATGTTTCTGCAGCCATGAACAAGGCTCCAAGAGCAGCCAGAGGACGTTGTACACGTTGGCACCAATGACATAGATAGAAAAAGGGATGAGTCCTGCAGAGTAAATATAGGAAGTTAGCCAAAGGTTAAAAAACAGAACCGCTAGGATAGTAATCTCGGAATTGCCCCCAGGGCCACACGCTAGTGAGAGTAGGATTAGGAGTACAGGGCAGATGATTGTGTGGGTGAGCAGGGATTCAGATTTTTGGATCATTGGGTTTCTTCGGGGGCAGGGGTGACCTGTACAATAGGAACGGGTTGCATCTGAACTGGAGGGGGGGGGCAATATTCTGGCTGGAAGATTTGCTGGAGATACCCAGGAGAGTTGAAACTCAGCTGGTGGGGCGGGGTTGGTAGAACAATCTTAAACAGCAGTGATACAAAAAGCAGGTTGAGGCTTGTACAGAAGTTAAAGAGACCGAGTGAAATGGACAGGACAGGCAAGTGCATGGCAGGGAATAAGGAAAGACTGTTGAATTAATCTGGATTTATTTCAATGCAAGAGACCTGATTGGTAAAGCAGATGAACTCAGGGCAAGGAAGGCGACATGGGATTAGGATATCATAGCTATTACAGAAACATGGCTGAGGAAGGGACAAGACTGGCCACTCAATGATCCAAGGTACAGATGCAATTGGATGGTTAGTCGGCAAGGCAAGAAAGGAGGGGGAGTGGTGCTTTCTATTGGGGAAAATATCATAGCAGTACTTAGAGAGGATATTTCTGATGGGTTGTCCAGTGGAACTGAGAAATAAGAAAGGGGTGATAAGTTTGATAGGACTGTCCTGTAGGCAGGAGAAAGTGAGGACTGCAGATGGTGGAGATCAGAATCAAAACCTGTGCCATTGGAAAAGCAGAGCCAGTCAGGCAGCATCCGAGGAGCTGTTTCGATTATATGCTCTTCATTGGGCAAAAGGTAGAACTAGGCAGCGCGGGGTTCCCGGACTGGGTACGAGGATTGAACTAGGCAGTGCGGGGTTCCCAGACTGGGTTAGGGGTAGAACTAGGCAGTGTGGGGTTCCCAGACTGGGTAAGAGGATCGAACTAGGCAGTGCGGAGTTCCCAGACTGGGTAAGAGGATCGAACTAGGCAGTGCGGGGTTCCCGGACTGAGAAAGTGGTAGAACCAGGCCGTGCAGGGTTCCCGGATTGGGTAAGGGATAGAACTAGGCAGTGCGGGGTCCCCGGACTGGGTAAGAGGTAGAACTAGGCAGTGTGGGGTTGCCGGACTGGGAAAGAGGGAGAACTATGCAGTGTGGCGTTGCCGGACTGGGTAAGAGATAGAACTAGGTTGAGCGGGGTTCCCGGGCTGGGTAAGAGATAGAACCAGGCAGTGTGGGTTTCCTGGACTGGGTAAGAGGTCGAACTAGGCAGTGTGGGGTTCCCAGACTGGGTGAGAGGTCGAACTAGGTTGTGCAGGGTTCCCGGACTGAGAAAGAGGTAGAACTAGGCAGTGTGGGGTCCCTGGACTGGGTAACAGGTAGAACCAGGCAGTGTAGGGTTCCCGGACTGGGTAAGAGGTAGAACCAGGCAGTGCGGGGTTCCCGGACTGAGAAAGAGGTAGAACTAGGCAGTGCAGAGTTCCCGGACTGGGTAAGAGGTAGAACTAGGCAGTGTGGGGTTCCCGGACTGAGAAAGAGGTAGAACCAGGCAGTGCGGGGTTCCCGGACTGGGTAAGTGGTAGAACTAGGCAGTGCGGGCTTCCCGGACTGAGAAATAGGTAGAACCAGGCAGTGCAGGGTTCCCGGACTGGGTAAGTGGTAGAACTAGGCAGTGCGGGGTTCCCGGACTGGGTAAGTGGTAGAACTAGGCAGTGCGGGCTTCCCGGACTGAGAAACAGGTAGAACCAGGCAGTGCAGGGTTCCCGGACTGGGTAAGAGGTAGAACCAGGCAGTTCGTGGTCCCGGACTGGGTAAGAGGTAGAACCAGGCAGTGCGGGGTCCCCGGACTGAGAAATAGGTAGAACCAGGCAGTGCAGGGTTCCCGGACTGGGTAAGAGGTAGAACTCGGCAGTGTAAGGTTCCTGGACTGGGTAAGAGGTAGAACTAGGCAGTGTGGGGGTTCCTGGACTGGGTAAGAGATAGAACTAGGCAGTGCAGGGTTCCCGGACTGGGTAAGAACTAGAACTAGGCAGTGCGGGGTTCCCGGACTGGGTAAGAGGTAGAACCAGGCAGTGTGGGGTTCCTGGACTGGGTAAAAGGTAGAACTAGGCAGTGTGGGGTTCCTGGACTGGGTAAGAGGTTGAACCAGGCGGTGTGGGCTTCCCTGACTGGGTAAGAGGTAGAACCAGGCAGTGCAGGGTTCCCGTACTGGGTAAGAGGCAGAACTAGGCAGTGTGGGCTTCCCGGACTGGGTAAGTGGTAGAACCAGGCAGTGTGGGGTTCCCGGACAGGGTAAGAGGTAGAACTAGGCAGTGCGGGGTCCCTGGACTGGGTAAGAGATAGAACTAGGCAGTGCGGGGTTCCCGGACTGGGAAAGCGGTAGAACTGGGCAGTGTGGAGTTCCTGGACTGGGTTAGAGATAGAACTAGGCAGTGCGGGGTTCCCGGACTGGGTAAGAGATACAACCAGGCAGTGCGGGGTCCCTGGACAGGGTAAGAGGTAGAACTAGGCAGTGCGGGGTTACTGGACTGGGTAAGAGGTAGAACTAGGCAGTGTGGGGTCCCTGGACTGGGTTAGAGACAGAACTCGGCAGTGTGGGTTTCCCGTTCTGAGAAAGTGGT
>NC_057724.1:1646874-1651060 GCF_004010195.1 Chiloscyllium plagiosum
TGTGGGGTTCCCGGACTGGGTAAGAGTTAGAACTAGGTTGTGCGGGGTTCCCGGACTGGGAAAGAGGTAGATCTAAGCAGTGTGGGGTTCCCGGATTTTGTAAGAGATAGAACTAAGCAGTGCGGGTTACCCGGACCGGGTAAGAGCTAGAATTAGACAGTGCGGGATTCCGGACTGGGTAAGAGATAGAATTAAACAGTGCGGTGATCCCAGTCTATGAGGCTGGAGACTGTGGATGGGGGATGCCCTGAGGTGATGAGGTTTGGATGGTCTGGGAGATGATAGTTTGGTGATGGGAGGTGAGGTCATGGTCGAGGGGGCAGTAGGAGGAGGTTTCCATGAGTTTGGGTGAGAGTTAGAACCGAGAGGTGCACGATTCCCAGACTCGGTAAGAGGTAGTGCGGAGTTCCAAGATGAAGAGCTTATGCTCGAAACGTTGACTCTCCTGCCTCTTGTGCTATAGACATTGTATTAGTCAATAGGAAATTGAGGAGCAAATATTTTGGGAGATTGCAGATAGCTGTGAGATATCAATAACCATGGGTGATGTGCCGGAAGACTGCAGGGTAGCTAATATTGTGCCATTATTTAAGAAAGGCTGCGAGAAAACCAGGTAACTACAAACCGGTGAGCTTAACATCAGTGGGGGTAAGTTGTTGGAGGGGAGTCTGAGAGACATGCATTTGGAAGGGCAAGGACTTATTAGAGATAATCGGTATGGCTTTGTGCATGGAAAATTGTATCTCACAAATTGTACTGAGATTTTTTTAAAGATGTGAACAAGATGATAAATGAGGGTAGAACGATGGAAATTTTCTGCATGGATTTTAGCCAGGCCTTTGACAAGGTACTGCATGATAGACTGCTTAATAAGGTTAGATCACATGGAATCCAGGGAGAGCGAGCTAACTGGATACAAAATTGGCTTGATGGTATGAGACAGAGGATGGTGAGAGAGGGTTGTTGTTCAGACTGAAGGCCTGTGACCAGCGACACATCACAAAGATCAGTGCTAGGTCCACAGTTGTTCATCATTTACAAATTTTTGATTTGGATTAGAACATAGGAAGTATGGTTAATAAGTTTGTGATTACACCAAAGTTGGTAGCATTGTGAGTAGTGAAGAAGGTCATCTATGAGGCAACAGGATCTTGATCAACTGGGCCAAAAAGTGAAGGAACGGCAGATGAGGATTAATGCAGATAAATGTGAGGTGTTGCATTTTGTGACAAGAAATCAGGGCAGGACTTTCACAGTTAATGGTAGCACCTTGGGGAGTGTTGTTAAACAGAGACTCTTGGGGGTGTAGGTACATAGTTCCTTGAAAATGGCGTCACAGATTGACAAGGTGGTGAAGAAGGCATTTGGTATTGACCTTTATTGGTCAGGGCATTGAGCACAGGTGTTGGGATGACATGTGCTTTTCAAGACATTGGCAAGACCACATTTGATGCACTGCATGCAAGATAAAAGGGTGCAAAAAAGATTTGCAAGGATGTAACCAAGACTGGACGGTTTGACTTATAAAGAGAGGCTGGATCGACTGAGATTTTTATTTTTTGAAGCAAAGGAGGCTGAAGAGTGACCAAACATAGAGGGCATGAGTTTAAGGTGACAGGGGAAGATTTAAAATGTACCTGGGAACAACATTTTCACACAGAGGATGGTCTATATAACATAGAATCCTTACAGTGTGGAAGCAGGCCATTCATCCCATCATGTCCACACCAATGTGCCAAAGAGCATTCCCCATGGCTAAGCCACTGAACCTATACATCCCTGGACACTACGGGCAATTTAACACAGCCATTCCACCTAACCAGCACTCCTTTGGACCAGAGGAGAAAACCAGAGCACCCAGAGGAAACTCACACAGACATGGGGAGAATGTGTAAATTCCACACAGGAATTCGCTGGTAGATGGAATCAATCCCAGGTCCCTGGTGCTGTGAGGCAGCAAGGCAAACCACAGAGCCACCATCCTGCTAGAGGAAGTAGTAGAGGCAGGTAAATACAACATATAAAAGACATTTGGACGGATGGTTGGATAGGAAAGGTTTTGAGAGATATGGGCCAAACACATTGGCCGATGAGTTGAGCCGAAGCGCCTGTTTCTGTGCTGTATACCTCTATGACTCGATGACTCAGTGCACTTGGTGTAGCGTCATCAACCATACTTTAAGGGAGAGAGTTTCAGGATTTTGATCCAGCTACAGTGAAAAATGACAATGTATTTCCAAGTCAGAATGGTGAGTGACGTGGAGGGAAACTGTAGGTGAAGCAGGTAGGGGGAACCTGAGTTCAGGAGTGCAGGAGCCTCAGCCCTTGACCTTGTCCAACAGATATGAGATTCTTGCTCCCTGTACGGATGAGGAAAAGGGCTCTGGACAGGATGAGCCAGCTGACCACAGCACCATGGTGCAGAAGGCCATTCAAGAGGGGGGAGCAAAAAGACAAGTAGTTGCTATAGGGGATTCTATAATTAGGGGGACAGATAGTATCCTATGCAAGCTGGATCGGGAGTCTCGCATGGTGTGTTGCCTGCCCGCTGCCAGGGTGCGGGACATCTCCGACCAGCTTGAAAGGATATTGGAGCGGGAGGGGGAGGATCCAGTTGTTGTGGTCCATGTTGGGACTAACAACATAGGCAAAGCTAGGGTGGAGGACCTGTTTGGCGATTATCGAGCACTAGGAAGAAAATTGAAGTACAGGTCCTCAAGGCTCATAATCTCCGGATCACTGCCTGAGCCACGTGCCAATTGGCATAGGGATAAGAAAGTTAGGGAAGTAAATATGTGGCTAAGGGATTGGTGTGGGAAAGAGGGATTCCATTTCATGGGGCATTGGCATCAGTTTTGGAACCAGGGGAATCTGTACCGTTGGGACGGTCTCCACCTGAACTGATCTGGTACCAATGTTCTAGCGAAGAGGATAAATAGGGTGGTCAGTAGGACTTTAAACTTCTGAGTTGGGGAGAAGGGAAAGTGAAAGCGACAGGGAGTATGGAGTTAAATGGAAAGATAAGCAGCAAGATAGCATGTATGCAGGTGGATTTAAGCTTGAGGCAGACTAGGAATGCAGCAAAAAGGAAGGATAACTTAGGACATCTTATGACTTCCAATATCTCTAATGGTAAGAAAGTTAGCATTAAGGCACTTTACCTGAATGCTCGTAGCATTCGTAACAAAGTAGATGAACTAACGGCACAGATCATCGTGAATGATTATGATGTGGTAGGCATCACAGAGATGTGGTTACAGAGGGTTCAGGACTGGCAGTTAAACATCCAAGGGTTTACAACTTATCGAAAAGACAGGGAGGTGGGCAGAGTGGGCAGGTTGCCTTGTTAGTTAAGAACAAAATTAAATCTATGGCACTGAATGACATAGTGTCGGATGATGTGGAGTCTTTGTGGGTGGAATTGAGGAACCACAAATGCAAAAAACCATAGTGGGAGTTATGTACAGACCTCCTAACAGTGGTCAGGATCAGAGGCGCAACATGTACCGGGAAATAGAGAAGGCATGTCAGAAAGGCAAGGTCACGGTGATCATGGGAGACTTCAATATGCAGGTGGACTGGGTAAATAATGTTGCCAGTGGATCCAAAGAAAGGGAATTCATGGAATGCTTCCAGGATGGCTTTTTGGAACAGCTTGTCATGGAGCCCACAAGGGAGCAGGCTATTCTGGACCTAGTGTTATGCAATGAACCAGACTTTATAAAAGATCTTAACATAAGGGAACACTTAGGAAGCAGCGATCATAATATGGTAGAGTTCAGTCTGCAGTTTGAAAGAGAGAAGGCAAAATCGGATGTAATGGTGTTACAGTTAAAATAAAGGTAATTATGAGGGCATGAGAGAGGCACTGATGAAAATCGACTGGAAGCAGAGCCTAGCAGGGAAGACAGTAGAGCAAAAATGGCAGGAGTTTGTGGGTAAAATTGAGGACACAGTACAGAGGTTCATCCCCAACAAAAGAAAGATTATCCGGGGAGGGATTAGACAGCCATGGCTGACAAAGGAAGTCAGGAAATCTATCAAAGAAAAAGAGAGAGCCTATAAAGTGGCCAAGAGCACTGGGAAATCAGAAGATTGGGAAGGCTACAAAAACAAACAGAGGATAACAAAGAGAAAAATAAGGAAGGAGAGGATCAAATATGAAGGTAGGCGAGCCAGTAATATT
>NC_057724.1:1654322-1666011 GCF_004010195.1 Chiloscyllium plagiosum
CAGCATCTGCAGTCATTGTTATTACCTTCCTATTCATATACCAATCCAGATGCCTTTTAAATGTTGCAATTGTACCAGCCTCCACCATTTCCTCTGGCAGCTCATTCCATACACGTACCACTCACTGCGTGAAAAAGTTGCCCCTTAGATCTCTTTTTTATCTTTCCCCACTCACTCTAAACCTATGACCTCTAGTTCTAGACTCCCCCACCCCCAGAGAAAATAATTTGTCTATTTATCCTATCCATGCCCCTCATGATTTTATAAACCTCTATAAGGTCACCCCTCAGTCTCCGACACTCCAGGGAAAACAGCCCTAGCTGATTCAACCTCTCCCTATTGCTAAAATCTTCCAACCCCTGGCAACATTCTTGTAAATCTTTTCTGAACCCTTTCATGTTCCAGAACATCCTTCCTATAGGAAGGAAACCAGAATTGCACGCAATATTCCAACAGCGGCCTAATCAATGTCCTGTACAGCTGCAACATGACCTCCCAACTCCTGCACTCAATACTCTGACCAATAAAGGAAAGTATACCAAACACCTTCTTCGCTATCCTATCTACCTGTGATTCACTTTCAAGGAGCTATGAACCTTCACTCCAAGGTCTCTTTGTTCAGTCAAATGTGGCCTTGATGTCAAGGGCTGTCACTGTCACCTTGCCCTTGTTTGGCCAAGGCTGCATTTAGGTCAGGAGCCAAGTGAGCCTCACTGAGAAGTGAGCAGTTCATATCCCTAAATTTCACTTGGTAGCACTATCAACTACTGCTTCTATCCATTAGTTGAAGTTTGAGCATTGATTGATTGAGATAGGGATATTTGAGGATCCCCGTTCTCCTATTCACTGTTTGATTGCCCATCACCTTTCCTGATTGGATATGACAAGTGTTTCAGTTTCAATCCATCAGTTACAGGATCTCTCATTTTATTAGACTGATGGGAATTTAACTATGGCAAATATTGCAATAGGATTGCAGAGAAAAAAGTAAAAGACACAAAAAATGTCTAGCCTGTGTAAACACAGGTCAGATCTGAATTTATACTGTGGCCAGGGTTGGAGCAATGTGTGTAAAACAAATAAAAAGAACAGAATAGTGAGGACAAAGTGAGTAAGGACGGTGAATCGTGTGTGTCCATTGCTGCTGCTTCAGCTTTCCAAGGGAAATTGAGATCTCATTGAATCCCTACAGTGTGGAAACAAGCCTTTCAGCCCAACAAGTCCACACCAACCCTCCAAAGAGTAACTCATCCAAACCCATTCCCTTACCCTATATTTACCTCTGACTAATGCACCTAACCTGCACATCCCTAAATATGATGGGCAATTTAGCATGGCAATTTCATTCAACCCACACACTTTTGGATTGTGGGAAGAAACCAGAGTACCTGGAGGAAACCCTTGCAGACACAGGGCAAATGTGCAAACTCCGCACAAGGGTCACACAAGGCTGGAATCGAACCCAGGCCACTGGCACTGTGAGGCAGTAGTGTTAACCACTGGACCACTGCTGTCCTGGACTCTGTGAATAAAGATAACAACCATCAAGATTATTTATGATTTAACAAAGGCCTGTAGTGGCGTCTGTTTGTCTACAACTGTTATGAAGTTGAAGATGTGTACTGTACCTTTAAGAGAGAGTGAATGCTGTTTTGCGCTGAGAGCTTACAAGGACCTGTCATATGGCTAGCTAGCAGTCTCAGAGTATACTGAAAAATTGACAATATGCAACATTTGGTTGTGAGTTGGATACATGAGTTTTGGTTGCCGTTTTGACAACAATTTGAATGTAACCAATCGGTTTAAATTATGCCCCAGGATACTAAACCCAATCGAGTTTGAATTTATTGTTTTTTTTGCCAACCTTGAAGCAATAAGATGATTTGATGCTTGGGGTATAAAAAAGCAGACTTTTGAAAGTTAGACAGAGCGTAACTGCCATCAAGAGAGACTGCCACTCAAAACACTCCATATCATAGATACCTTTTTCCTATGAAACATCTTTGCAATAAAAGACAGAAGCCCACCTAGGGAAATCTTAAATCAAAAGATGAAGGACACTGGAGATGACAGCTGCTATGTGGTTTTGAAATTAAGCTGATGTAATTTTAATACAGGTTTTTATTGAAACAGTTTATTGTTATACAGTTGGAGGCCAATAACAAGCAGTTAACAGAAAGGGTGAGTGGTGAGTTGTGAACAATTGTTGTTTAATGTTCACTTTTAGAGTTAAGGAATAAATTGATAATATTTTTCTTTAAGTAGTGGAATTTGGGAATTCTCTGTCACTCATACTTTAACAGATTATGAGGCGAGGTGAGATTTTCTGGGTATTTGATTTAATTGGCAGAAGGGTTCATCACCATGTCGTAACCGAAATCTGGGATTTGTTTGTAGAATATAATTATAGTTATCATGACTTCAAGTATCAAATTGATTGAGGGGGCAATTGGGAGAACCAAAGAGTGTTGGAGATTGAATTAAAGAGCTTTGAAGGAAATAGTGGTTTAATAGTAATGTCACTGATCTAGTTATGCAAACCACAAAATCACAGAACTATTTTGGTGCAGAAGAACAAGTTTTATCTCACATCAAACTTGCTTCAGTTGCACTTCACCTTAAAAGGCCTAGTCTGGTATCCTGAAGATACAGCTTTTAATCCCATCAGAACAGTTAGTGAAATTTAAATTGAATTAATTCAGAAAATAGTCCTGGAACTAAAACCCGTCTCGGTCCTGGTGGCGTGAATCTATCTTCAACTGCGGTAAAATTTAATTTGTTTCTTTAATGTCTTCTCAGAAAGGAACTTTGCTATCTTTGCATCATCAGGCCCAAACATGACCCTAGACCTGCAGCAACACAGTTGACATTTAACCACCCTCTGAAATGGCCTGGCAAATGGTTTAATTTACCAAATGCTATGGGTATAAATGCACCGGATGAACAGCAGTTAGAGATAGGCGAAAAACATGGGCTTTGCCAAGAATGATATGCCATAATTGTGGGAGGGAGCAATGGCTGGTGTCGGGGATGCTGATGAGTGTTATACAGACTTTTTAGAATGAAACTCATTTTATTTCAAATGAGGTACAGTCATCACAGTTTCATTATACTGAGATATTTGGCAGTGGTTTTACCACGGAAGTCGCCATACCTCAGCAAGGAGAGAGGTTAAGAAGGAGAGTCCTTCATGGTAACTTCAGCCAGTGCAGCAATTGAACCCATGCTGTTGGTATCACAAACTAGCTGTCCAGCCAACTAAGCTAACTGACCCCTTTTTGTGGAGTACTGTTTGCCTTTAATTTATGATCATTTGATAGCACAGAACTCAAGTATTGCTAAAAAGGACACATTCATTGAATCTCTTGCACTCATTATGATAATTGCAAGAATTCTGCGAAGAATTTGCAAGAAATATTAATTCAAGATAATTATATTCTATAATTAATGTTTATTTTCATTCTTTGCACGGTAAAGTTTTTAAAACAAATTAAACCTTATCCTTTAGTTATGAATTGATCTGGGTTGTTAAATTTAGTTTTAAAAGCAATCTCTTCATATGGTATTCAGGGTAATAAATATCAAGGTCAACAAATAACACATGAGGAAGTGACTTCCCATAGTCATACCACAGGTGTGGCTCATATTTAACATTATCTACACGTGTTGATTCTGTACTGTATTTGAAACCAGTTATATTTGAAGCCAATATGAAAAAGATAATTATAAAGTAATTAACTTTAATTAAGTTGTTATTAATGAATTGCTGTAAGTTCATAAGTGTGTTGGAAAGACCAAATGTTTATTTTAAAATAAATACTGAAAACAAATTGACTGTTTCTAGGAAAATAAAATTCAAAAAAGTCTTTCTAATTTTTGACAAGCTTCAGCAATTTGTTGGTTCTTAGATCTTAGGGTTCTCATTAATGTAGGGAATGTAATTTTAAATTTTTCAAGGGTCGGAGGATTTGAGCTCTAGGGAGAGGCTGAACAGGCTGGGGCTGTTTTCCCTGGAGCGTCGGAGGCTGAGGGGTGACCTTATGAAGGGTATGGATAAGGTAAATAGGCAAAGTCTTTTCCCTGTGGTCAGGGAGTCCAGAACTAGAGGGCATAGGTTTAGGGCGAGAGAGGAAAGATATAAAAGAGACCTAAGGGGCAACTTTTTCATGCAGAGGGTGGTATGTGTATGGAATGAGCTGCCAGAGGAAGTGGTGGAGGCTGGTACAAATTAATGTTCAATGATCAAAGGTCAATATTATATCCAATCAAATCCTACCTAGATCTGCCCATGAAACCTCCCGAGGTTTTAGAATTCCTGCCCATAAGCTGCAGGGACTGCCTCAAAAATACTGAAGATATGTTTTTTGATCATCTTATAATCTGCAGAAGCCTCAGAACATATTGCATAAACTTCATGAACTCTTCCAGTCAGCCTGTTCTATAGAAACAGCATCCAATTTCCTTTGTTTTGATACTTGCTCAAATCAAATGAAAAATGCTTCTTCATCTTTCAAAGTATCTGAACCAGCTCCATACTGGTGACTTCCCATAGTCATACCACAGGTGTGGCTCATATTCAATGTTATCTACATGTACTGATTCTTCTTTTTAAGATTACTTACAGTGTGGAAACAGGCCCTTCAGCCCCAAATCCACACCAACCCCCCGAAGAGCAACCCATCCAGACCCATTCCCCTACATCGAACACTACGGGAAATTTAGCATGGCCAATTCATCTAACCTGCACATTTTTGGATTGTGGG
Organism: Chiloscyllium plagiosum; assembly: GCF_004010195.1. NCBI lineage: Eukaryota > Metazoa > Chordata > Chondrichthyes > Orectolobiformes > Hemiscylliidae > Chiloscyllium > Chiloscyllium plagiosum. The sequence goes on from NC_057724.1 coordinate 1,659,086, forward strand.
AGGAAACCGGAGGAAACCCACACAGACACGGGGAGAATGTGCAAACTCCACACAGTTGCCTGAGGCAGGAATTGAACCCGGGTCTCTGGCACTGTGAGGCAGCAGTGCTAACCACTGTGCCACCATGCTGTACACCATACTATATTTGAAACCAGTTATATTTGAAACCAATATGAAAAAGATAATTATAAAATAATTAACTTTAATTAAGTTGTTATTAATGAATTGATGTAAGTTCATAAGTGTGTTGGAAAGACCAAATGTTTATTTTAAAATAAATACTGTAAAAAATTGCCGTTTCATGAAACAGTCTCATGATCATATTCACTGAATTTGAGGGAATCCTCCTCATTCATTTCGAGCCATTGTAATTGGAATATAATTTCTGACTCCCTTTCTCTGTCCTGCCTCTCTTTGAAATTCTCATTCTGGATTCTTCTTTTATTAATAATCTTTGCTGCCTCATTTGTGGGCGGCACGGTGGCACAGTGGTTAGCAGTGCTGCTTCACAGCGCCTGAGACCCTGGTTCAGTTCCCGCCTCAGGCGACTGACTGTGTGGAGTTTGCACGTTCTCCCCGTGTCTGTGTGGGTATCCTCCGGGTGCTCCGGTTTCCTCCCACTGTCCAAAGATGTGCATTTCAGGTGAATTGGCCATGCTAAATTGCCCTTGGTGTTAGGTAAGGGGTAAATGCAGGGGTTGTGCTTCGGCGGGTCGGTGTGGGCTTGTTGGGCCGAAGGGCCTGTTTCCACACTGTAATGTAATGTAATCTAATCTAATCTAATCTAATTTACCTTCAATTCTATACATATCTTTTGTTCTCCAAATTCAAAACCTAGTTTATTGACCACTAGCTTATGAAATTCTTGTCTATTGAATTTTACCTAAATTCTATCTTCATCTATACAAATTCTTCCATTGTCAGTAGACAATACCTTTAAAATGATAAAATTTATCCCATTTGGCTATAAAAACATGTTTGCTTCGAAACTGGATATTTGGGTGTGACATTTGTTTAATAAGTCAGGGAAGCTTATAAATGTAAAGTAATTATCAATGTCCCCTGCAAGTGAAAATATCCGGAGAACAAAGATTAAGAAGCAGTGTTCTGATCGGCAAAGGTATAATTTCAGCAAACCTGGTGAACAGGAACCACCGAATATCTTCACAGATATTCCCTCCACCTAAAACGGATGTTTTTGTGCCAATATGTGTGTGTGTGTGCACAAAGAAGAGGAGTTATTATCCTCCTATTGGAAGGATGTTGTGAAGCTTGAAAGGGTTCAGAAAAGATTTACAAGGATGTTGCCAGGGTTGGAGGGTTTGAGCTACAGGGAGAGGCTGAACAGGACTGGAGCGTCGGGGGCTGAGGGGTGACCTTATAGAGGTTTATAAAATCATAAGGAGCATGGATAGGATAAATAGATAAAGTCTTTTCCCTGGGGTGGGGGAGTCCAGAACTAGAGGGCATAGGTTTAGGGTGAGAGGGGAAAATTTAAAAAGGATCTGCAACTTTTCATGCAGGGGTGGTGCGTGTATGGAATGAGCTGCCAGAGGAAGTGGTAGAGGCTGGTACAATTATAACATTTAAAAGGCATCTGGATGGGTAAATAAATAGGAAGGGTTTAGAGATTAGATTAGATTACTTACAGTGTGGAAACAGGCCCTTCGGCCCAACAAGTCCACACCGCCCCGCCGAAGCGCAACCCACCCATTCCCCTACATTTACCCCTTTTACGTAACACTACCGGCAATTTAGCATGGCCAATACACCTGACGTGCACATCTTTGGACTGTGGGAGGAAACCGGAGCACCGGGAGGAAACCCACGCAGACACGGGGAGAATGTGCAAACTCCACACAGTCAGTCGCCTGAGTCGGGAATTGAACCCGGGTCTCTGGCGCTGTGAGGCAGCAGTGCTAACCACTGTGCCACCGTGCCGCCCACAAATGGGCCGGGATATGGGCCGGGTGCTGGCAAATGGGACTTGATTAATTTAGAATATCTGGTCAGTATGGACAACTGGACTGAAGGGTCTGTTTCTGTGCTGTACATCTCTGTCACTCTATGACTGCTAGTTTTAACTAGCAGGGTTACATGTCAATGGTTCATTATTGTTTCATAGAATTTATAGAACATTACAGCTCAATACAGCCCTTCAGCCCTCAATGTTGTGTCGCCCTGTGAAACCAATCTGAAATTCATCTAACCTATACTATTCCATTCTCATCCATATGTTATCCAATGAACATTTAAATGCCCTTAAAGTTGGCGAGTCTTCTACTGTTGCAGCAGTGCATTCCACATCCCTACTACTCGCTGAGTAAAGAAGCTACCTCTGACATCTGTCCTATATCTATCACCCCTCAATTTAAAGCTATGTCCCTTCGTGTTAGCCATCACCATCTGAGGAAAAAGGCTTTCACTGTCCACCCTATCTAACCCTCTGATTATCTTATATGTCTCGATTAAGTCACTTCTCAACTTTCTTCTCTCTAACAAAAACAGCCTCAAGTCCCTCAGCCTTTCTTCGTAACACCTTCCCTCTATACCAGGCAACATTTCCTCTGAACCCTTTCCAAAGTTTCTAAATCTTTCCTATAATGCAATGACCAGAACTGTATGCAATACTCCAAGTGCGGCTGTACCAGAGTTTTGTACAGCTGCAGCATGAGTTCATGGCTCCGAAACTCAATCCCTCTGTTAATAAAAGCTAACACAATGTACGCCTTCTTAACAACCCTATCCACCTGGGTTGCAACTTCCAGGGATCTGTGCGCATGGATGCTGATATCTCTCTGTTCATCTACACTACCAAGAATCTTACCATTAGCCCAGTACTCTTTGTTCCTGCTATCCACCTGGGTTGCAACTTACACTTTTCTGCACCTCACACTTTTCTGCATTAAACTCCATTTGCCACTTCTTAGCCTAGCTCTGCAGCTTACCTGTATCCCTCTGTAACCAGCAACATCCTTTGGCACTATCAACAACACCACCGATCTTAGTATCATCTGCAAATTTACGAACCCATCCTTCCATGCCCTCAGCCAGGTCATTTATAAAAATGACAAACAGCGGTAGACCCAAAACAGATCCTTGCGGTACACCACTTTTAACGTAAGTCCAGGATGAACATTTCCCATCAATCACCACCACTGTCTTCTTTCAGCTGGCTAATTTCTGATTCAAACCACGAAATCACCCTAAATTCCATGCCTCCATATTTTGTGCAATAGCTACTGTGGGGAACCTTATCCAATGCCTTACTGAAATTCACATACACCACATCAACCACCTTACCCTCATCAACCTGTTTGGTCACCATCTCAAAGAAACCAATAAGGTTTGTGAGGCACGACCTACATTTCACAAAACTTTCTTGGCTATCCCTAATCAACTTATTCCTTTCTGGATGATTATAAATCTTTCTCATATCATCTTTTCCAACACTTTACCCACAACCGAAGTAAGGCTCACTGTTTTATAATTACCAGGGTTGCCTCTACTCCCCTTCTTGAACAAGAGAACAACATTTGCTATCCTCCAGTCTTCCAGCACTATTCCTGTGGACAATGACGACAAAAAGATCAAAGCCAAATCTCCTCCCGGGCTTCCCAGAGAATCCTATGCTAAAACCTATCTGGACCAGGGGACTTATCTATTTTCACATTTCCCAGAATTGCTAACACCTTTTCCTTGTCAACCTCAATCTCAACTATTATTATTGTTTTTAAAAATCTATTTATTTGTAATAAATAATACTTCTTGTTAATCCAGAAATGCGGTCCATGCTTTCTGTTAACCTGGGTTCACAAAACTGATATATTGGGGAATTCTGTGTACTTTCTAAAATCGTTAACTTTCATGAAAACTTTAGGAATAGCAGAGCTTGATCTCCACTGAGGTGCATCAAAATTTGTAGGGACTCACCCGGGAATAAATTGAAACAGGTAAAACAATGATTTGATGTGATGCGAGATGAAGGAAAATGCCAGGGTCTCTAGTGTTTTTATGACAGGATGCAGCAAAAGAATTTCTGTGGGTGGCAGAGTTGTCCCTGGCAATCTCAAGGTAACTTTTAAAACTCAGATTGATTGACTCAGTGGGAAAACTAGAAGTAGCATTGCCTTGCAGAGGTAGGAAAGCAGCCAGATTGAGGTACTAGGATGGCACCTGGTTTTCAAGGAAGAGAAAGACAGACTTTATTCTCTGAGGAGTGAAACAATGAAATCAGGTGATATTCAGATATGGTTAAAGATACTTGAGCAAGGAGAGAGTATTACGACATGAGGGATAGTGGGAAAAGACAAGTAAAGAGCAGAAGAAGATAAGAAAAGAGAAATAGCATTAAGAAGACAGGAAGTCAAACAGAAAGTAATGGAAATGAGAAAAGTAGAATTAGAATTGCAATGAGGAGAGAAAGCCAAGGAACATGAATATAAAGTTAAAAGGATGCCTTTTGAAACAAGAGACATCAGATACTGTTGAAGATTTTAGTGGGAAGAATGAGGATAAATTAAAAGAAGTGTTCGGCATGTTTCATTAATTGTGGCTCAGGAAGCAGATCCAGAGTTAACTGAAACAGAGACTGGTCACATTGAAGCTGAGGCTGAAGGAGCTCCAGAGCGTTGTTAATATAAAAAAAGAGTTTTGCTGAGGAAGTGCAAGTGAAGAATGGGCAATCATTCATTAAATAGTGGTACAGCCCAGATACCGAGTAGTATGTTCCTATGGATGGACATATAGGAAAAGGCAGACATTGATAAACAGATATTTTACACAGCAAGGACTTAATAGAGATATGATGCAATTCTGTAAAACATGTCTTACAGTCTGATGTAGAAAAACCCCAATGTCATCAGACCAGCATCTTTCACACACAAGCCAGTTTTTAAAGACTATTCAGTCAAATGATAATGGATTGTGTGGGAACATTACCAAAAATGAAAGTGGAATACTTATATATCCTTACGATTATGGATGTGATAACACGATTCCTAGAAACTATTCCTTGAGGGCAGTTATAACAAGAGTAGTCCTGGAGCTCAGTTTTTTTTTACTGGTTATGAACAAACAATTGAGGTACAATCTGGTCAGAATTCTAACTTCATATTAGATTAGATTTTTTTTTAGATTAGATTACATTAGATTACATTACAGTGTGGAAACAGGCCCTTCGGCCCAACAAGTCCACACCGACCCGCCGAAGCGCAACCCACCCATTCCCCTACATTTGCCCCTTACCTAACACTACGGGCAATTTAGCAAGGCCAATTCACCTGAATTGCACATCTTTGGATTGTGGGAGGAAACCGGAGCACCCGGAGGAAACCCACGCAGACACGGGGAGAACGTGCAAACTCCACACAGTCAGTCGCCTGAGGCGGGAATTGAACCCGGGTCTCTGGCGCTGCAAGGCAGCAGTGCTAACCAAAGGTTTCAAGGGAATCATTAGCAGGTTTCCATAAAAAACAACTGAAGTCAACTGTATATCATCCACGAGGTGAAAGCAGATGCTGGAGATCAGAATTCCTGGATTCCTGAAGAAGGGCTTATGCCCGAAACGTCGATTCTCCTGTTCCTTGGATGCTGCCTGACCTGCTGCACTTTTCCAGCAACATATTTTCAGCAGTGTATATCATCCACAAACACAGGGAGCTTTGAACATTATACCATCAGGCTCTCAAAAACATGATTAAGATGAACTGTCATAAATACATGTAGGATTGAGCCAAGGGATTAGATTTTGTACTAATTGCTGCCATGCTATACATATGACAATTTGAAGCACAGCACATAATTAAGAACGGAGCAAACAAAGGTAAATGCTGAGAACATTACAATGAAACATAATTTATATAATTACTCACAGGACTTAGATACGTACAAGGGACACTAACAGCAGCGAGAATGGGGTAGTAAATCTGTTGTATAGCATTAAATAATCTTCCTATCCGAATATTTTCAAAGAATACTTGAAGATCAATGCTTGAAACCATGATTTCCTTCTTTGAGAGATACAGATGCTCCTTGACTCTCTGGTTGTATAGGGTAGCACAGCAGAGGGAACTGCTTATTTAACTTTGACAGAAATCCCAGAGAGCCCCAGTCACTGCTATTAGTTCCAGTCAATAAACAAGCAGATTCAATGTGTTTTTTTATAACACTTCATTTAAGTATATTGTCCATGGGATTCAACTGACAATGAATGAAGGTGAATACTTCACCTACCCATACCATACTAAATATAGAACAGAGAGATTCTCTCCCTGAATATCAAAGCAGAGGTAGTATCATGAAAGGGAGAGAATTACTGAAGAAGAAACTGGTTACAAAAACCAGGATCCTCAATGTTTTTATAAACACTACATCAACCAGCTTCTATGATTTGTACATATACCCCTAAATCTTTCTTTTTTGAATACTCTCAGGAATTGCCCCTTTATTTTCCTACTCTCAATTTAATTTAGCAAAATCTATTATTTTAAATATCTCTGTTACATGTATTCTCCCACATCTCCATTCATCCATCAGTTTGTCTATGTTCTCAGTTGGGCCCTCTAAGTCACAATGGTTCCAAGTTTTGTCTAAAAATGTTCAACCTGGGTCTTGTAAATGTATTACAAAAGAGTGTAATAAGAAAGGAGAGGATCAAATATGAAGGTAGGCTAGCCAGTAATATTAGAAATAATAGTAAAAGTTTCTTTCAGTACATAAGAAACAAACGACAGGCAAAAGTAGACATTGGGCCACTTCAAACTGATGCAGGAAGCCTAGTGATGGGAGATAAGGAAATAGCAGGAGAACTTAACAAGTACTTTGCATCAGTTTTCACAGTGGAAGACATGAATAATATCCCAAAAATTAAAGGGTGTCACAGGGCTGAGTTGAGTATGGTTGCCATTACGAAAGAGAGAGTGCTA
>NC_057724.1:1666326-1673589 GCF_004010195.1 Chiloscyllium plagiosum
ATTTGTAAGAACCCTTTGGATTCTCCTTAATTCTATTTGCCAAAGCTATCTCATGTCCCTTTTTTGCCCTCCTGATTTCCCTCTTAAGTATATTCCTACTGCCTTTATACTCTTAAGGATTCACTTGATCTATCTTGTCTATACCTTAAATATGCTTCCTTCTTTTTCTTAACCAAACCCTCAATTTCTTCAGTCATCCAGCATTCCCTATACCTACCAGCCTTCCCTTTCACCCTAACAGGAATATACTGTCTCTGGACTCTCGTTATCTCATTTTGGAGCAACATTAATGTCTTCCTGCAATTGCAGAGGGTCTTGGTGAGACCACCCCCGGGAGTAGTGTGTGTAGGTTTGGTCTCCTTGTTAGGAAGGATGTTCTGCTGATGGAGAGAGCACAGCAAACGTTTCCCAGACGGATTCCTGCGATGGCAGGAAGGGAGAGTGGGCTGGTTACACGGATGATCCCTGGAATGACAGGTCTAACATATGAGGAACGGCTGAGGATACTGGGATTGTATTCGTTGGAGTTTAGAAGATTAAGGGGAGACTTAATAGAGATGTACAAAATAATACATGGCTTGGAAAAGGTGGATGCTAGGAAATTGTTTCAGTTAAACGAGGTGACTAGGACCCGTGGACACAGCCTTAGAATTAGAGGGGGTCATTTCAGAACAGACATGCGGAGACATTTCTTCAGCCAGAGAGTGGTGGGCCTGTGGAATTCATTGCCACGGAGTGCAGTGGAAGCCGGGACGCTAAATGTCTTCAAGGCCGAGATTGATAGATTCTTGTTGTCTCGAGGAATTAAGGGCTACGGGGAGAACGCTGGTAAGTGGAGCTGAAATGCGCATCAGCCATGATTGAATGGCGGAGTGGACTTGATGGGCCGAATGGCCTTACTTCCACTCCTATGTCTTATGGTCTTATGGTCTTATGGTCTTATTATTGCAGATCAAGAAAAGCTGAAGTCTTTTTTTCAAGGGAAGGTAGATAGAACCTAAGTCAATGTGTTTATTGATGGACGTCATGATTTGGAGGTGCCGGTGTTGGACTGGGTGTACAAAGTTAAAAATCACACAACACCAGGTTATAGTCCAACAGGTTTAATTGGAAGCACACTAGCTTTCGGAGTGACGAACCTTCATCTGGTGATAGCGGAGGGCTCGATCGTAACACAGAATTTATAGCAAAAATTTACAGTGTGATGTAACTGAAATTATACATTGAAAAACTGATTGTCTGTTAAGTCTTTCATCTGTTAGAATACAGTGTTAGTTTCACTTCTTACATGTGTAAATCACAAAACCCTTTTTTTTAAAGTTGCATTCTCGGGTTAGCTGTTAACAATGGTGATAGCTAGACAATATGTTGAAGGTGTTAGCCCCCTGTGTTCTCTGTCTATGACCTGATGTTTAGATTGATTCTAATCTAAAAAGTGAGGTAACAGTTGCTCAAAAACTGCATAAATTCATGCAGTTTTTGAGCTCAGAGTTCTACATGAATGTATGCAGTTTTTGAGCAAAGTACAATGTAACTCTGCAAGTACAAATTCACCCCACAAAATATATGTGTGCATCTGAATCTTTGTCTGTCTGGGGTGGGGGTTGTGAGTGTGAGAAAGTGTGTGTGTGTAGTAAGTGCAGAGTGTCTTAAGTCTGTGAGGGAGTGCATGTGTGAGTGTGGGAGTGTGTGTTCTATAAGAGTGTGGGTATCTGTGTGTGCATCTGTGTGTACCTGTGTCCATGGGTATGTGAGAGTGTGTTTGTGTAGGAATATCTGTGTGTGTGTGTGTAGTGCAATGGTGATTACCTGTAATGTGACATGAATCCAAGGTCCCAGTTGAGGCCCTCCCTATGGGTACCGAACTTAGCTGTCAGCCTCTGCTCGGCCACTTTTCTCTGCTGCCTGTCCCGAATTCAACCTTGGAGGATGGTCACCCGAAGGTCTGAGGCTGAATGTCCTGGACCACTGAAATGTTCCCCAACTGGGAGAGAACCCTCCTATCTGTTGATTGTTGTGCGGTGCCCATTCATCTGTTGTCGTAGCCTTTGCTCGGTTTCCCCAATGTACCATGCCTCCGGGCATCCTTGCCTGCAACGTATAAGATAGACAACGTTGGCTGAGACACATGAGTACCTGCCATGTACAAGGTGGGAGGTGTTCCCACACGTAATAGTGGTATCTATGTCCACAATCTGACACGTCTTGCAACGTTCACCGTGACAGGGTTGTATGGAGTTGTCCTGAGAGCCGGGCAGTTTGCTACAATGATCTGTTTGAGGTTTGGCGGTTGTTTAAAGGCAAGTAGTGGCAGTGTGGGGAAGGTCTTGGTGAAGTGCTCATCCTCATTGATAATGTGTTGCAGGTCACGAAGAACATGGCGTAATTTTTCAGCCCCTCGGAGGTACTGAACAACGAAGAGTACCTTGTCAGTTGCAGCACGTGTCTGTCTCCTGAGGAGGTCATTACAGTTCCTTTATCTCACTTTTTACATTAGAATCAATCTAAACGTCATGGCATAGACAGAGAACACAGGGGGCCAACACCTTCAACATATTGTCTAGCTATCACCTAACCCGAGCTAATAGATAACCTGAGAATGCAACTTTTTTAAAAAAAGGTTTTGTGATTTACACATGAAAGAAGTGAAACTATCACTGTATTCTAACAGATGAAAGGCTTAACGGACAATCAATTTTTTAATGTATCATTTCAGTTACATCACACTGTAAATCTTTGCTATAAATTCTGTGTTTGGACTGAGCCCTCCACTATCACCTGATGAAGGAGCGTCGCTCCGAAAGCTTCCAATTAAACCTGTTGGACTATAACCTGGTGTTATGTGATTTTTAACTTTGAACATCTGGTCGGCATGGACAAGTTAGACTGAAGGGTTTGTTTCTGTGCTGTATATCTCTCTTTAAAAATAAAGAGAAAAGATACAAATTGGAGTGTCAGAGGTTCTGCTCGCTCTGACAGCTAGCTCTGAGGAGGTCGGGCCAGTCTCAAAAACTATGCAGATGTAAATAAAGGAGAGTTCATCACCCAATTACTTGTTGCCTGAAAAAGATTAATGGAATCATACAAATTCAAAGGGTTGCTCTAAGATGCCTTGTGGAATCATTTGGTTTGTAAACCTCTAACACAAAGCCATACAATGGCAGCCACTAACAAGGAGAGACCTGGATTTCAAGGCAAATTTCAAAATTGCTATTTCAATGGAGTTAGCCAACAACAAAGCAATGCAATTGGCTGACAATGGGTAGGTACATCAAATAATGGAAGCACGGCACAGTGTGGTATCAACTGCAGAATGCTGCCAGCATGGCATGAGTGGCCACAACCGAGTCAACGTGTTGGACTCAAGAAGCACAGTGCTGTGAGTGCAAGGGAGTGGGGCATATTGCCTGGAATTGCCGGGTACAACTCAAACAAGAGAAGGGAGGGTCACAAAGAAACAACCCCAAGGCCAAGAGATAAGGTAGATGTCACCAGCCAGGGAGTAGAGTGGGATCAGCCAGGTCTTGAGAGATTCAGAAGGCGCAGAGTCATCAGAGTTTTGGTTAAACATCCTACAGGCATGGGGTGAAGCTGATCATTTCTGGGTTCTTCCCAAAGTAGAGGGGAAGATGGTAAATATGGAAATCGATATGGGTGCAGCGGTATCCCTGATTCCTGAACCAGTCTACAGGAAGAAGTTGAGAGCACTACTATTGAAATCTGCCAAGATTAGACTACAGGTAGTTCTTGTATAAAGCGTATTTTGGCTGTAACGTTGCAAAGAATTACGGAATGATATTTTTGAGAATGCTTACCTCTAATCACAATAGCACGATTCCAGACATGATCGTTTGTATGTTTTGTTGTGTACGTGTTATGTCAGAAGTCTCTGTGCCATTCTGCGCATGCGCCGATATCAGCGCTGAAGTCTCTATGCAGTTCCGGTTGCTCCGATGGCAGCTGCCATCAGAGCATATGAGAGGTACAGTGCTATACATTGAGCAGCTTCATCTCAAAAATTGAACAAATGAATGTTTATTGCTTTCCCTCTGAGACAAGAATATTCTTGTATAATTTCAGTCTCAGCCCCTGTATAATTCTTGCAGGACTGCATTACTCTTATGCATACCATTATACATAGGCACCTGCATAGCCCACAATCTAAACCAACCCCCAAGAAGCAGTCAGAAGACAATCAACCACAGCCATCCACTTCTATTACCACAACTGCAGGTGACCATGATCACCCTCTGTCCCTGCATTAACAATATTTTTTCAAAATGTAATCTGTTAAATTTACTTTTGTTTCGTTAATAAATATGATTTAAACCTTCATTCGTAAGAACATAAGAACTAGCAGCAAGAGTGGCCATCTGGCCTTTCGAGCCTACTTTGCCATTCAATAAAATCACTTATCTGCCCTCTCACTATAACCCTGAATTCCTTTACTGTTCAAAAAATGATTTATCTTAGGTTTAAAAGCATTTACTCAGGAAGCCTCAACTACTTCACTGGGCAGGGAATTCCAGAGATTCACAACCCTCTGGGTGAAGAAGTTCCTTCTAATTCAGTCCGAAATCTGCTCCTCCTAATTTTGAGGCTGTGCCCTCTTGTCCTAGTTTCACCGGCCAGTGGAAACATTGTCTCTACTTTTAGATTACTTTTTTTTAAAAGATTACTTACAGTGTGGAAACAGGCCCTTCAGCCCAACAAGTCCACACCGACCCTCCGAAGAGCAACCCACCCAGACTCATTCCCCTACATTTACCCCTACACCTAACACCACGGGCAATCTAGCATGGCCAATTCACCTAACCTGCACATTTTTGGAGTGTGGGAGGTAACCGGAGCACCCGGAGGAAACCCACACAGACATGGGGAGAATGTGCAAACTCCACACAGACAGTCACCAGAGGCGGGAATTGAACCTGGATCTCTGGCGCTGTGAGGCAGCAGTGCTAACCAGTGTGCCACCGTGCCACCCACTTCTATCTTCTCCCTTCATAATTTTATATGTTTCTATAAGATCCCCCCATTCTTTTAAATTCCAATGAATATAATCCCAGTCTACTCAGTCTCTCCTCATAAGCCAACCCCCTCAACTCCAGAATCAAACTCGTCAACCTCCTTTGCACCCCCTCCCGTTCCAGTACATCATTTCTCAAGTAAGGAGACCACAGCTGTACAAAGTACACCAGGTGTGGCCTCACCAGCACCCTACACAGTTACAACATAACCTTCCTGCTTTTAAACTCAATCCATTTAGCAATGAAGGACAAAATTCCATTTGCCTTCTTAATTACCTGTTGCACATGCAGACCAACAGTGGCATCACATTTGCTGTTTTCCAATCTGCTGGAAATGCCCCAGAGTCCAGTGAATTATGGAAAATTACCACAAGTGCTTTTGCTATTTCTGCTGCTATCTCTTTTAGTACCTTAGGATGTATTCAATAAGGGCGAGGAGACTTATCTACCTTTAGCTCCATTAGCTTACCCAACACTACCTCTTCTGTGAAAATGATTGTTTCCAGGTCCTCACCTACCTTCGTCTCTTCGTCAATTACTGGCAGGTTATTCGTGTTTTCCATTGTGAAGACCAACATGAAATACCTGCTCAATGCCTTGGCCGTTTCCTCATATCCTATTACAAAATCCTCCTTCTCATCCTCTAAAGGACTAATGTTTACTTTAGCCACTTTTTTCATTTTATATATTTATAAAAACTTTTGCTATCTGTCTTTATATTCTGAGCTAGTTCATTCTCATGATCTATCTTACTTTGCTTTATAGCTTTTTTTGTGGTTTTCTGTTGACCTTTAAAGCTTTCCCACTGATCTTGGCCACTTTGTATGTCTTCTCTTTCAATTTGATAGCTTCCCTTATTTCCTTAGACACCCATGGCAAATTACCCTTTTTCCTGCAGTCCTTCCCTGTCACTAGTATATGCTTTTGCTGAGCGCTTTGGAAAATCCCTTTTAAAATCCTCCACAGTTCGTCAACTATCCCACCATAAAGTCTTTGCTTCCAGTCTACTTTAGCCAACTGCTCCCTCATCCTATTGTCGTCTCCTTTGTTTAAGCACAGGACCCTTGCATTGGATTTTATCTTCGCACTTTCCATATGTATTCTAAATTCAACCATACTGTGATCGCTCCTTCCAAGAGGATCCCTAACTATGAGGTCATTAATTATTCCTGTCTCATTACACAGGACCAGGTCTAGGACAGCTTGCTCCCTTGTCAGTTCCATTACATACTTTTCAAGAAAACTATCACGGGTATACTCAATGAACCCCTCCTCAAGGCTACCCTCACTGATCTGGTTTGACCAATCAAAATCCATTCAGGCTGTGCTATACTTCATGTGAGGCTTTTGGGTGATTTCTGAGTGTTTGTTTTTGCTGGTCTGTCCCAACCCCATTTTTCCCATAGGCCCCATTATGTGTATTAAACATAGAACATAGAACATAGAACAATACAGCACAGAACAGGCCCTTCGGCCCACGATGTTGTGCCGAACTTCTAACCTAGATTAAGTACCCATCCATGTACCTATCCAAATGCCGCTTAAAGGTCGCCAATGATTCCGACTCTACCACTCCCACGGGCAGCGCATTCCATGCCCCCACCACTCTCTGGGTAAAGAACCCACCCCTGACATCTCCCCTATACCTTCCACCCTTCACCTTAAATTTATGTCCCCTTGTAACACTCTGTTGTACCCGGGGAAAAAGTTTCTGACTGTATACTCTATCTATTCCTCTGATCATCTTATAAACCTCCATCAAGTCACCCCTCATCCTTCGCCGTTCCAACGAGAAAAGGCCGAGAACTCTCAACCTATCCTCGTACGACTTCCACTCCATTCCAGGCAACATCCTGGTAAATCTTCTCTGCACCCTCTCCAAAGCTTCCACATCCTTCCTGTAATGCGGTGACCAGAACTGCACGCAATACTCCAAAGTGCGGCCGCACCAGAGTTTTAGAACATAGAACATAGAACAATACAGCACAGAACAGGCACTTCGGCCCACGATGTTGTGCCGAACTTCTAACCTAGATTAAGTACCCATCCATGTACCTATCCAAATGCCGCTTAAAGGTCGCCAATGATTCCGACTCTACCACTCCCACGGGCAGCGCATTCCATGCCCCCACCACTCTCTGGGTAAAGAACCCACCCCTGACATCTCCCCTATACCTTCCACCCTTCACCTTAAATTTATGTCCCCTTGTAACACTCTATTGTACCCGGGGAAAAA